>NC_090740.1:135692908-135700408 GCF_036898095.1 Palaemon carinicauda | reverse complement strand
AACAAGTTTGATTAAAATATATCAGTTTATTTTTTATAGAGAGATATTTCTGAGAAATCACTTATCAATAAGACATAAGAGTGAAGTTACTTCTGGCAATGATTAATAAACATGGCACCTATACTAGAAAAAAAGATTATTTCAACGGTCCTTATGCCTAAATGATGGTATCAGACACCTTTTAAATATTTCAATTGCCTAATATTTCTAAGAAATCAATTACCAATAAGACATTTAACTAAGTTATATAAAAGAATGATTAATAAACATGGCACCTAAATGATAACAATGGGATTATTTCATCAGACCTTATGCTACACTGATTGCACCAAAGACCTGTTGAATATCTCCATGGCCTCTAAACCAGGGCGATGCAGTTTACAATAGACAACACTGGTGACCTAATATAAAATAAATAAACTTTATAACGGCAAAAGTCATTTACTCTGCACAATTTCAAACTGGAATACAACAATTGCCAAATAGTTTCACCGTGTATCAGACTGATTAGTTTTAAAAATGGATTCGACCTTTTGAATAAAGATTTCGTATAAATTATTGAAACTTCAGACAAGTAATGAAGGCGCAGATATTTATCTTCCTTTCTGAATTGAGAGTAAAAAACAGAAAATAAGAACTCTGTGACTTGAAAAGGTCAAGAGTTGAAATAGACTCTTGTCTTAGTTGGAAAGCTGCCTTTAAATCTGCATTCACTCACTGGGTATATCTTTGGGTATATCTTTGTTTGGACGATATAGAAAGCTATAGGTTTGAGATTTTCGTATATTAGGCATATCTCCTCAACTGAAAGATCCATATATACATACACACACACACACATATATATATATATATATATATATATATATATGGATATATACATACTGTATATATATATATATATATATATATATATATATATATATATATATATATATTATCTCTCTCTCTCTCTCTCTCTCTTTATATATTTATATATATATATGTATAGATTATATATATATATTTGTATTCGGTCACGCTAATCTCTCCCTGTACCACCCCGGGTGTCACACGAGCGTACATAGTAACAACATTTCTCTTTTTTGTATATATTATCCTTTGTATCTTTGCTCTCCCCTCGCAGTGACAGCAACTTGTATTAACCTGTCTGCCTACTTCATTGTTAACTGTTAACAGAACCGGTTGTCAGTTTGACAAGAAATAGCATGTTTGTATTTTGTGACCTCCTTACTGGGATTTAGTGTGTATATAGACTCGATGTGTCGTAATAAAGTTACTCAGTTGCATTGATCTCGCCTTTGACTCACAACCTACTCTTGGCCCGTCACATTGGTGACCACGAAGTGCGACTCGCTCCTCCCGCCTTCCCTCACCCATCACCCACCACTCGCTCGCACCCCAACCAACGACTTCTACAGCCACTTACTGTCGCCCATCTGCCACAGTTTTGTTACTACCACTCCAGATTCGGGGCTGCTGTGAAAATATGTGTCAAGGACTGTCAGCGGCCAAAAAACGTGTAAGTAGGCTATCGCTCGTGGTGGTGGCCTCCCGTGTTTCTAATCTTTTCTTTTTACATGATGCAGGAACGGGCGTGCAATTTTTCGTAGACAAGGGTGCTTGTCGTTCTCTTTTACCGAGGGAACTCTTCATGACACGACGTAGTATGTCTAAGTCTGCCAACGTCCGCCTGGTAGCTGCCAACGGATCTGCGATACCCACCTACGGTTACGAGAACCTCACATTATCGTTTGGAAACGTTAAGTTTAATTGGAAGTTTCTCGTTGCTGACGTCACATTGCCAGTCCTCGGTCCGTATTTCCTCTCTAATTTCCACCTTCTGGTCGATGTCGCCCACCGACGATTGGTCAACGCATACTTGTACTTGTCGACACCTATCCAACCCGGCTCCTTCAACCTCGTTCTCTACAGCGCACCCACGGTTGCCTACGCCCACCTCCTCACGTCATACCCGGAAGTTTTCCGACCAGAACTCCGCCAAACACACACGGCTCCTGCCAAGCACGGTATCTATCACCATATCAAGACAACGGCAGCCCCAGTCTTCACCAAATTTAGACGTCTGGCACCGGATCGATTGGTAGCCGCCAAACAGACATTCGCCGAAATGGAAGAAATGGGCCTTTGCCAAAAGGCCTCCAGCACATGGTCGTCACCCTTACACATCGTGCTGAAGAAAGACGGCTCTACCATCCGTGTGGGGATTACAGGCACCTGTACATGCAAACAGAACCAGATCACTACCCCCTCCCAAACTTCGGAGATGTGACCTCCTATTTGCACAAAGCGAAGGTTTTCTCCACGCTCGACATCCTGAAGGGGTATTATCAGGTGCCTATGAACCCAGAAGACATCACCAAGACCGCCATCATCACCCCCTTCGGTATATACACCTTCAATTACTCCTGTTTTGGCCTTCGTAATACTGGGGCCAGTTTTCAACGTCTCATGGATGGCATCTAAGGGGACCTCCCCTTCTGTGTATGGTACGTAGACGACATACTTGTGTTCTCTAACTCAAAAGACCAACAACTCCGTCACCTGCGCATCGTGCTCGACTATCTGCAACAAAACGGCCTTGTAGTCCGGTACGACAAGTGTACCTTTGGCGCCAACGAAGTGTCGTTCCTAGGGCACTGCATCACTTATGAAGGAGTCCATCCCCTCACTGAGAAGGTTGCAGCTGTTCAGAACTTCGCCACGCCCTCGACCATCAAAACACTGCAGGAATTTTTGGGCATGATCAACTATTATCACTGTTTTCTGCCAACCATTGCCGCCACTCTTGCTCCCCTCTACGCCTCCCTCAAGGGCAAGCCATAAGACCTGAAGTGGGGTCCCCTTCAAGAAGCGGCCTTCTGCAACGCAAAGAATGCCCCATCAACCGCTGCTGCTGTCACTTTTCCCATCCCACATGCCCCTCTCCTCTCCACCGATGCCAGCGACGTTGCTATTGGAACAGGCAGTCAACGGCTTGCCCCGCCCATTGGCCTTCTTAAGCAGAAAACTGTCAAAGAAAGAATCGGGTTAATCTACCTTAGATCACTAATTGCTGGTGGTGCACTAGGCTGTCTGTCACTTTCGCCATTTCTTAGAAGGTATGCCCTTTGTAATTCGCACAGACCACATGCCTCTGGTGCATGCTTTCACTCGACAGTCTGATGCCTGGTCCGTCCGTCAACGCCGTGGCTGAATACAATTGCATCCTTCAGCACTTCCCTGGGAAAATGAATCCCGTTGCTGATGCCCTGTCAAGAAACACATTGGCCGCTGGTCAACTGGGATTGGATTACAACACCTTGGTTGAAGCATAACAACAGGATCCAGAGTATCAAGCATGTAGGACATCCTGCACATCCCTCCGTTGGGAAGACGTCCCCCTCGACGACTCCAACACCACCCTCCTCTGTGACGTCAGTACTAGTAGACCGCGACCGTGTATTCCTGCTCCCATGCGCCGACAGGTGTTTATTTCATTCACGACCTTTCACATCCCTCCCACCGTGCCACTGCACAGCTGCTGAAGACGAAGTTCATTTGGCACGGCATTACTAAGGATGCTAAGGATTGGGTCTGCGCCTGTACTTCTTGCCAAACTTCCAAAGTACATCGATACACGGATTCAGGAGTAGGCACCTTTCCTCAACCTCAGCGTCGTTTTGCCCACATTCACGTCGACGTTGTAGGCCCCCTACCCACATCACAAGGACATCGTTACCTGTTTACCGTCATCGACCGCTCCACGCGTTGGACTGAAGCCATTCCCATAGAAACTCCAACGTCCACCTCATGTACATCTGCCTTACTCTTAGGATGGATAGCAAGATTTGGTATCCCTGAGCATATTACTTCTGACAGGGGTACCACTTTCACCTCTCAATTGTGGACATCATTAGCAAATCTCCTGGGCATCACCCTACATCAGACAACTGGCTACAACCCCGATGCCAATGGAATGGTTGAACGTTTTCATCGCACCCTCAAAACAGATTTGATGTCCCGCTGCAAGGACTCCAACTGGTTTACTCAGCTTCCCTGGGTTCTCCTGGGACTAAGGACGGCTCCATGCCGCCAGACTTACAAGCCCCCAGCGAAGCATCACATACCGACAGACATGCACTCTGCAACGCAGATTTCCTACGCAACGACTCTAGCAAGCCACCGCTAATGCCCCCTTACATGGGCTCTTTCCTTGTGATCTGACGCAATCCAAAAGTATTCCTACTAAACATTCATGACAAAGAAGACTGGGTCTCCATTGATTGTCTAAAACCTGCCAGATGACCCACCTAGAGTTCGCCTCTTTAGATTAGGGCGCCCTATTTAACATATACAGAATGTCATTTTTAGGGGGGGGGGGGGGTAGCCATGTAACACTCGTGTGGCACACGAGCGTACACAGTAACGACAATTCTCTTATTTGTATATATTATCCTTTGTATCTTCGCTCTTCCCTCGCACTGACAGCAACTTGTATTAACCTGTCTGCCTACTTCATTGTTAACTGTTAACAGAACCGGTTGCCAGTTTGACAAGAAATAGCATGTTTGTATTTTGTGACCCTCTTACCAAGACCTAGTGTGTATTTATACTCGATGTGTCGTAATAAAGTTACTCAGTTGCTTTGATCTCGGCTTTGACTCACAACTTACTCTTGCCCCGTCACATCCCCATCTCTCAGGTTGGGGGAGGGAAGTAGTCATGCCCTAGTGAGATGAGGTGTGTGTGCGTGTATAGCTATCTAAACATTAAGCCTTCATATTTTACTGGTCGTGCATACATACATATATATACCAAAGGCACTTCCCCCAATTTTGGGGGGTAGCCGACAACAACAAGAAACAAAACAAAAAGGGGACCTCTACTCTCTACGTTCCTCCAGCCTAACCAGGGACTCAGCCGAGTTCAGCTGGTACTGCTAGGGTGCCACAGCCCAACCTCCCACATTTCCACCACAGATGAAGCTTCATACTGCTGAGTCCCCTACTGCTGCTACCTCCGCGGTCATCTAAGGCACCGGAGGAAGCAGCAGGTCGTGCACACTAGCATATATATATATATATATATATATATATATATATATATATATATATATATTTATATATGCATATATATATATATATATATATATATATATATATATATATATATATATATATATATATATCAATAAAATACAAAACCAAAGAACACAAACCTCTACCAAGTTTCTTAACTTTCAATCATACTCCCTCTACGCAAGTACAGCAATGATTGAATTCGGTCGTCAGGAAAACGCCAAGCTTCCAAAACGACAAACGTAAGATAAAGGTTACATTCCTATTGCTTCCATTAAACAAAAACCTGTTGCTAATCGCATTCTGGACCTTTGGGCAAATATGTGGGAATAAATTTATTCATAATTTCAGCGTAATTAGGATACCAGAAAAACTAAAGAAAAAAAAAACTAAAATTACATACCGGTTTTAGAGTAAATAATACGTAGTTTTCTTCGGAATATACATTTCTAAAAATCTCATTAATTACACCAAGTTAGTAATGTCCTGAATTACCTAAAGTTAGTAGTCTCATCAATTACACCAATTTAAATGTTCATTCAACAATAATGCATTGCACTAAAATCTTATAATGTATTTCTCTTCTATTTGTAAATGCTACAAGAAATTCCTTTTCCATTTTATTAGATTAATTTCCGTAAAATACTTTATACACTTCACCCACTACTATAAACTCCTGATCTAATACCGGTGTTCGAAACTATATCCAGTTCAAGTTAATTAGTCCTTCTATTAACAGAAGTATAATGCATATAACAGAATTCGTTCTCTTGTATGTCATCCTTCATAAAAAAACTAAATTCCCTGCACTGTCATTGTTCAGTGTCTACTTTCCTCTTGGCAAGAGTAGAAGAGATCTTTAGCTATGGTAAGCAGCTCTTCAAAGAGAAGAAAAACTCCAAAAACCAAACCATTGTTCTCTAGTCTTGGGTAGTGCCATAACCTCTGTACCATGGTCTTCCACTCTCTTGGGTTAGAGCTGTCTTACTTGAGGGTAAACTCGGGTACATTATTTTAACTTATTTCTCTTCCTCTTGTTTTGTTGAAGTTTTTATAGTTTATATAGGAAATATTTATTTCAATGTTCTTAAAATATTCTATTTGTCCTTGTTTCCTCTCCTCACTGGGCTGTTTTTCCCTATGGTAGCCTTTGGGCTTATAGCATCCTGCTTTTCCAACTAGGTTTGTAGCTCAGCAAGTAATAATAATAATAATAATAATAATAATAATAATAATTACGAATCAACCCCATCACTTCACACATCAGTAATATTGTTACTAATTATTGTAGGTTTTTCTCCTATTTTGATTGCTAGTGACTTTTTTAATTCATTTGAATCCTTTCTACTTCACTTCCCTTTACTGCCCTTAAATCATCATTGCAACTCACATACTCATAATTCAACTTCATCATCCCCAATTTTATTTTTATAAATGGTGATCGACTTCCCTACATTATCATAGCGTTTCATATCAATTTTCAATCTCATCACTAGAACTAACCCCGTAACAAGTTTGTGACCTGGATTTCTATTACTTTTTCATTTTAATATTCTAAATATTTTAATATTTTAAAACCGTCTGTTTTCGTCACACCCTGTACCAACCGCGTGTCACACGATCGTACATAATTCATTTTGTATCTATTATGCTTGTATCTTCGCTCTTCCCTCGCACTAAAAAGAACCAAAATAAACATGTCTGCGTTTCGCCTCTGTAACATTGTCTGTCTTGTGAACATGAAAATTCCTGTTGCCTTGGGCTTTTGTATATAAAGGAGAGTGTTCTATAATAAATCAACTCAGTTGCTTTCATACTGCCTTTGAGTTCACAACCTTCTCTCGGCCGTCACACCCTGTCTCCTGGATACAGTAAACAGTGATGTAGTTAAATCTATATGGATTGAAATATAATTGGGTCAAATAAGAAAAAAAATATAATGTTAAATAAAACATGTTTAAATAATTAAGGTAATAAAAAGAAAACATATTACTTGAGCAGCTTTGATAAAAAATGCTGGAGTTACATAAAAATTGGAAAAGTAAAGTGGGCAGTAACAATACGGGTAAAATTCAATGTACCTAGCCATAATATGTTATATATATATATGTATATATATGCACATATATATATATATATATATATATATATATATATATATATATATATATATATATATATATATATATATATATATAAAAGGAAATGGAAGTTTCATTTGACACCATGACATTACATACCATATTACAATTGGATAAGAAAGTTCAACTTTACAATCGAATCAACTTAAGTTCTCTTTCTGATATCAGAAAATAAAAATTGCTTTATTATTATTATCATTATTATTATTATTATTATTATTATTATCATTATTATTATTATTATTACTAGCCAAACTACAACCTTAGATGGAAAAGCA
>NC_090740.1:135680408-135682908 GCF_036898095.1 Palaemon carinicauda | reverse complement strand
GATATCAATAATTATTTTAAGCTAGGAGGTATTTAGACGAATTTGATAGTTGGAATATAAATACTCATTTGATGTTATGAACGTTTGACGAGTTGTTTTATAGGGTAGTACTTGAAAAAACAAAGATAACCTAATTTTCGAAATGAAAATATCCACAAAACACGTCTGTCATCCTGGCCACAAGTCGTTCGTGGAATTTCAAAATAAGTGTAAAAATCTAATTTCCGCCATGTGTATAAATTAATGACTCCGGCTCTTCCATTAGAATCCATTGGGTACGATAACACGCCAATGTGACCCCGAAAGATCTCGTAAATTTCCAAGCGCCGACACTTCCATTGCCAATGAGATTTCTCGGGTTCGAGATTTCCTAATAGTTTGTAGCCGACACTCGGCAGACTTATTTATTCATATTTGTCAGAGACAAGAGATTAACACACAAGAGCATATTTGAAATATTAGCCTTAATGTAACAAGCGGTGTTAAGTCATTTCATACAAAGTACTTCAATAAAATATTTTAATAACTGGAGGCGAACAAATACCTTAGTGACATTTCCTCTGTAACGCATTCAACAAATACAGAAATAAACTGACTTACATTGTAGAACTATATATATATATATATATATATATATATATATATATATATATATATATATATATATGTACATGTATATAAACAACCTATATAACATGACGTATATCTTTTACCTTACCGTATCCAAATTTCTTGTAAAAACACATGAAACATCGGAATTAATACATCAATTACGACAGAAATAGATTCTGCTAATGACAGAAAGTAAACGTTGAAACAAGGAGTTTTGCACGAATAATATCTTAGGGCAGCCATTGTTCAAGAACATCAAATGATTCTTTAAAACTATAAGCATATGATTAACTTAGGACAATCATCAAATTATACAAATGAAGCCAAAACGTCCATTTAAGAGAGAGAGAGAGAGAGAGAGAGAGAGAGAGAGAGAGAGAGAGAGAGAGAGAGAGAGAGAGAGAGAGAGAGATTTTCTAATACAAACACAAATGCTCCAAACGTAATCAACACAAATTCTAATATTAACACCAAATAGAAGTAGAAGACTAAATAGAAATAGAAATAGTAATAGAAAAGGCAATGAAGAAATGAAAATAGTTCATATTGTCATCGACTAAGAAAAGGAAGATACGCAGAAAATGAATGAAGAAATTAAAAAAAAAATCATCAGAAAAGGAAGGGAGGAACATTGGAACACGAGATAAAAGAAATAGAAAATCTGTCTGAAAAACAGTAGAAAAGTCGGCATTAAAAGAGGCAGTATCATAGTTTTATGTTTGTCAGAAAAAAATTAGAGAAAAGAGAGAAAAGTAGTATAAAGAGGCAGTAAAATAGAGTGAAAAGTGTCAGTAGTGGCATAAAAAAATGGGTTTATAATGGTAGGCGAATGCAAAAGAACGAATAAAGGAAAATACGGAAGAACAATTGAATTATTTGTCTATATCATTTGTAGATGATACAAAAATAGTAAAGAAAAAGAGAAAAATGGAAAAGCTTCAAATTTATAATTCTTTTTATGAAGAAAAATTTGCTCTCAGGGAAAAAATACTTGAGAAAATTACAGCAAGAATAATCAGATACAGAAACCTACTGGAATGAAATAAACGTTTACTTTGTAATAAGAATGTTTTTACCATTTCAATATGTCATAAAATTGAACTAAAGTAAAGAGGTAGGTAAGTCCAGTCCAATGAAAATACATTAAAATACCGATAAAAAATAGAGGCAACAAGAAAGCCACAACGTGTATCAGAAGAAAGAAAGTGTATAGGGTAAGATAATAGAAACTAAGAGTGAAAGCTACATATAAAAAATAAGAAAAAAAAAGGAAACTGTAGAAATAAGAATAAATGGGATGCCGATGACTGGAAGCAGTCAAGGTTAACAGAACCGGGGGTCAACTAAATACAGCAACACAACAGTTGAACATATATAATATGACTTCAAAGAACAGACTCACCAAGAGCTGCAACTGTTCGTCAAAAAAGAAAAGGAAAATAAGGGTTAATGCACGTGAGACAATTCTCTTCAAATGTCTATCTTTTAAAGAGATCAATTAAAAATAAATGAGGTCTTTTATGGGAAGCATTTAGCTACTAATTTTTTTCCAAAAAATAAAATATTATTTTAATATTCTATTGGTTTATGGACAATTACTAATTACAACTTTTCAAATTAATATACCCAAAACAAACTAGAAAGCATACACATAGTGCTTTTATTAACCAAGTGTGAAAGGGGGTACAGTCTCTGCGGGGGAAAAGTGATAAATACATTAATAAACATCAAATTAATTACCCAAAAGGATAAAATACATGAAATATTTAGGCCATTTACATAAGAAACAGAATAATATAAGAATAAAATAAGGTATGGTCTAATACAACGTTTCTGAATATGCTATCCAGCGTTGGCTCTTTTTTCAAAATTTATTGCAATTACATTC
>NC_090740.1:135662908-135675408 GCF_036898095.1 Palaemon carinicauda | reverse complement strand
TACCTCTTTACTTTTAAAACTTTTAAACTAAATACCTTTTCATTTTTTTAAAATTTTTCAATTAAATACCTCTTTACTTTTAACACTTTTAAATTAGGCTAAATGCCTTCTCATTAAATAACACTTTTAACACCTTTTCAACTAAATACCTCTTTACTTTTAAAACTTTTAAACTAAATACCTTTTCATTAAATAATACTTTTAACATTTTTCAATTAAATACCTCTTTACTTTTAACGCTTTTAAATTAAATGCCTTCTCATTAAATAACACTTTTAACACTTTTCAACTAATTACCTCTATATTTGTAACACTTTTAAACTACATAACTTTTTATCAAATAACACTTTTCAACAAAATACGTCTTTAATGAATAAATTTTAGACAACTATTTATCAATGATCTATCCTTTATCAGATTCTAAATGTTTTCATTACTTCTTTCACAATTGTCTTTTATCTTTTATTGCTCCAACTTTTATTTTAGTTACCCTGGCAACCATACTAATTATTACACTTATCATCAATTTTCAGCAATTATAAACATTTCCGCACTCTTTTAAAGTTTGTTTGTAGTTCATATCAACTACTCTCAATCATTAATTCATAAAAAATCAGCCACTCCATAATTCATCTATAAGACATTTTTTGTCTGAGAACTTAGCATTTACAGCTAATGTTTTTTTTATCACTTCTTTCATCACCCCAATAGTTTAAGATATCAGGTTGTAATGGACATATAACAACCTACACCAAGCTAGGCACTCTCCAATACATGATTTAATTACAGCATATAAAATGTTATTAGTTTCCATTACCTTCGTCCAGGGCATTGTTTCTATCAAAAGGTTTCTGTAACTCCAAGTGTGCTACTTTCAAATCTGTATAAAAACACAGTTCCTGATGCAATCATGCACTGCCCTTCTCATATATATACTTCCTTCCCATGTCTTACTTTCTCAATAACAATACCACCCACCTTACAATAATCAGTAGTTCTGGTTATAAAATTCTTACACCCTTTGTCTATCATTTTAACCTTTGAGCAAAGAAGGGTTTTTTCTCCTAAATATTTTTATGTAATCTTTCCCTCATCTGAACATTTCTTAAAATACTCAGGTCAGTCAATCAATCAATCAAACGTATCTAAATATACATCAATTCCCCGAGTCTCCCAATTAGCCAGATCCCAAATTGTTCATATTACATCCTCTATAGTCATTTTCAGAGGCTTTCTCAAACTCATGGTAACCCATTCCATTCTTATTTTATTCAATCTTTGCCTTTTCACTACTCCCACCAATTACCAATATTAAAAACGTTAGCTACTACAACCCAAGGTAGTACCACTCTATTTGTATTATTCACTTCGAGGTCCTTTTGCTCATAAACCTCATTTAATGAATTCACGTTACTACAGAATAACGCATTCTTTTAATTTCTTTTTTACTGCTTTACTATGTGTTATATATATATATATATATATATATGCATACATACATATATATACTTATATATATATACATATATATATATATATATATATATATATATATATATATACTGTATATATATATATTATACCTACTTGCCCTACAGTGTCTTCTCTTCTATTAAATAACAGCATTTCAAAATCATCCAACATTTTCCTTTAATAAGACTTCTTATTTTCTCAGACCCTCAAACTATTTTTTTTATTCTCTCTTCCCTCCGATAAAAGCAAACCTTCCCAAGAGACTCTAAAACATATCTGAAAACTTATAGAACATACTGCTGTTATGCTTTCACTACTATTTTAGCCCCCCCAAAAAAAATCTTTCATCCATTTCCTTATTACATACTCCTTCACGTCCTGATCCATCAACTAAAATGTCTTCATTACATATATAGGAACATGTTTGTACTTTGATTTCCAATATTTATAATTTCTAGCATGCTGTTAAGTGTGACCGCGAAGGAATATGGCCAAAATCCATCTACGATAGGAGCCCCTGAAGCAGAAGGAAGCCATCAAAGCAGCAAGAGGTGCAACGTCAACGATAAGATGGAGATACTGCTGTTTGTTTGGATTAAGGACAAGGAAATCACTGGAGACCAGATCACCGAAACGATAATCTGCCAGAAGGCCAACGCCATTTTTGGTCATCTCATGCCGAAAAAGAAGGCAGGAGAAGGGACATCGAAGCAGGAACCCCAAGGGTTCTAGGCTTCTCGGGGGTGGTTTGAAAAATTTAAGAGACGGTCTGGTGTTCATTCGTTGCTGCATCATGGAGAGGCTGCAAGCTCGGACATGAAAGTGGACAAAGCTTTTTTAAGACGTTTGACGAGTTGACTGTCCAGGAAGGCTACAGTCCCGAGCAAGTCTTCAACTGCGACGAAACTGGGCTTCTCTGGAAGAAAATACCTTGTCGGACGTTCATCACGGCGCAAGTAAAGAAGCTACACGGGCATAAGCCTATAAAGGACAGGCTTACCCTTGCACTCTGTGCAAATGCCATTGGGGATTGTAAGGTAAAACCCCTACTGGTGTATTACTCTGAGACTCCTCGAGCCTTCAAGGCCCACATAGTGATTAAGGAGCAGCTTCCGGTGATGTGGAGGTCTAAAGCCAAAGCCTAGGTAAAAAGAACCTAGTTCAATGAGTGCGTAAATCTTTGTTTCCACTGGACTTCGAAAAAATATTTGAAAGAGAAGGGCCACCACCTGAAATGCCTGCTGATGTTGGACAATACCCTTGCTCACCCTCCTCGCCTTGAGTCTTTTATCCTAATGGATTTTCCATCTATCAAGATTCTTTATCTTCTGCCTAACACCACCACTCTCCTCCAGCCCATGGATCAGCAAGTGATTTCCTAATTTAAGAAACTACACGAAATATCTCTTCACGAGATGTTTCGAAATCACCAAGAGCACAAACCTCACCCTATGTGAATTTTTGGAAGGATCATTTCGATGTTGTTTTATGCCGCAAAATCATCGATACAGCTTGGCGGAAAGTTTCAAGGCGCACCTTGAACTCTGCGTGGAAGAAGCTATGGCCTGATACCGTCTCCGCACGAGATTTCAAGGGCTTTCCAATAGGCCAAGCTGAAGCTGAAGTCGATTCTGAAAAAGTTGACGATCCTGACCTGTTACTCAATCTGAGGTTGCCAAGACCATTGCACTTGGGACGTCCATGGGTCTGGAAGTTCATGACGCCGACATCAATGAGCTTATCAAGGCGCACCAAGAGGAACTTACAACGGACGACCTGATGGAGTTGGAGGCCATGCAACTGAGCAAAGTTCAGGAACAGTTCTCTAGCAGCAAGGAGGAGTAGGATGACCCACTGACAACAGCAGAAATTAAAGAGGGTCTAGCTGGCTACCATAAAATGGTGGCTCTTGTAGAAAAGAGACACAGAAAAAAATTACCACAGGTCTTGTGCTTGAATATGTGAAGGACGATTACCAGAGTCATTCGGAAAAATTTTAAGAAGCAGGCAGAAACAATCTTCCTTGAATAGTTTTTTTTAGAATAGGCCTTTTGGTACTAGTAAGCCAAGAGGAAGCTCAAAGTGATTTAAAGAGAAATAAAAGTGCTAGTGATGAAGAAAATATGTAATTAAAGTTAGAAAATACAAAACGTAAAGTTAAAAACAAAAACAGAAAAAGGCAAGGAAAAAAAACAAAATTAATTATAAGTTTATCTTGTGTTAATATTTTCTGCCATTTGTTAATGTGTTTCCTATAATTAAGGGTTAATGTTTTCTTTCATTTTTCAAATCTGTTTTGTAAAGGTAAGTGTTTATGTCTTCTGCCACTTGTTAACGTTTATTGCCGTTTGTCATCCTCCTCTACCGCCCCGCCACTTCGCTCTAGGACATCACCTCACTCCAAAGGTAGGGTCCAGATTTTTGTTGCTGTATTTTTACTGTTTCCTCTTATCATACAGTTATTTTACAGGTTACTAACAGTTAAGTTATTATTGAATTATCCAAATAATTGTACTCCATTGAGTTTAGTGGAGTTTAGCCTTCTTATGAATATTTAATGTGGTGTTTTCTTTAGGGCATGGAACGAATTAGGGTATTTACATGTAAAAGACGGCTCACAACGCGAAAAATCATGGTACGAAAGCCAATACGGAACCAATTAATTTCGTGTTGTGAGGCATTACTGTACTTCTTGCATTTTACCACCATTCGGTGTGTCTTAGATAGGATGATGATCTACTCCTGTGCACTGTGACATATGATCCTATGAATCCTTAGAGAAAGAAGTGGCAATAGAAAAATATTAGCTTAGTCCCTCTTAACTGTGATCTGCGCTTCCTTTAGCATACCACAAGGAGAATCCCTGGTTGGGATGTATGGCAAGAGATCATATGACAAAATCTTCTGTAAATACTCATAGATGATATTAATTCAAGATTCATTAGAGACCAATTATTATTGAAGTCCTTTTGTAATATTCTTATTAGAATACTGCTTGCGGCATACTCGTATTAATAAGATATTTTTGAAATGTTGGTTTCTCCATTTTCTTCATGCATTTATTAACTCAAGACTCGGTTTTAAAACTTCACTTCACCTCTACTAAATTTAGTATAGATATTTTCATGTAATCAAGTACTACATACATAGTTCTGATTTGCTGGACACAATTCACGCTTAGGTTTATGGTAGTCTAATGCATAACGACTAACACTAACAATTCGAGGGTAGGAAGTTCGGGCCTCAATTGCTGCCCAAAAACATTTCCACTAGTATTGACTACCCCAATGTCCCTGTGAACTTCGGATGTGGTTTTAGGGGCATATAGGACTTTATATGGAGTACTTTGAAGGCATTGTCTTGCCTTTCCTAGTCCTAGCTTAGATGAAGATTTCCCTTGGGCAGATCATATAATATATGTTAGCCTCTAGGACATTGTACTGTCCCTTGCCCCTGCCCGTCATAAGAGATAAAAAAGTCGTTCCTTTGTTGATGTTTGTATCAAAGGCAACATGAATCTGTTTCACTAGTTACAGATTTATATCTATACTTTTCTCTTCAACCTATTCCATAGAAAATACACAATCTTCGCTACATCTACTATTCTATATTTTTTAAGGTACTTTCCTTATTGATTACGATAGTCATGAAAGTGCTACATCACCTTGACATTACTGAAGGAGAATAATTACCCATATCGTTCAATGTCTATTTGGACGAAGACGATGTCAATGTACGTCTTCTACAACACATGCATAAATCTAGCCATCTTTATCCACACCTATTAATCAAGTAGTTAACTTCTTTCTTTTCCGTTTCCATAGTTAATGAAATGCTAACTCGCCGTGTGATTTAAAAAGACAATCTATTTGCTTTTATGCAAAATTCATTCTTTGAACAAAGAAAATTCAACAAAATGTGATACTTTTTAACATCAGCTGCCCCAATTTTCATTGTATCTGGGTAAAGTCTTCAAATGAACATAGTCGCAAGAGTCACAGTAGCGGTGAATTTTACGACACCCACAGTCATTCCAAGCCAGGCTAACAAGGTTAAACAGTACAGTGATATATTCGCTGATTGTTTGTACTAGAGAAATCAGTTAACAAAAATGGCGGTGTTCAAAGTCGAGTTTATCTCCACTCTTCAGTCAGTGATTTTTTAATAAAAAAAAAATTATCCCAAAATGTATTCTTGTGCCTTCTGTCTTGCATCATTGACACCTTGATTTGCAAGCACCAAATCAATCAAATTGTCGTAAATATATGAAATAGTGGAAATATTTTGCTTAATCTTTCAAGGGAGATTATAGTTCAAGCTTTTAGTTCCTGGTTACTTTGCCCCAAAAGCGGTATTAGGATATCCCCATAAAGATGTTACTTTGTAGCGCCCGCTCTGCACTCATTTTATGCCTCCTACTGCCTTACTTTTATCTTGCTGCTCAACATTATGAAATCTTGCTTCTTATAGCGCAACTAATGATGTTTCACCTAACTGCATCTCAAAGTTGAATGTCTTCCTAATTGATAATGGTAGCCATGGGTTAATAGATTTAATTTCACTGTCATAAACAATTCCTGTATTAATTAATTGGGGTGGGCGATGTGGTTAAGTCTCTGTCCGGTGAACGCCAGAGTGGGGTTCGTCACGCTCAAACTCGTTAGTTCCTTAAGTCGCTGCAATCTTGTCATCTTTGTGAGCTAAGGATAGGCGGTTTGGGGGAGCCTATAGGTCTATCTGCTGAGTCATAAGCAGCCACTGCCTGGCCCTCCTGGTTCTCGCTTGGGTGGAGAGGGGCTTGGGCGCTAATCATATGTATATATGGTCAGTCTCTATGGCAATGTCCTGCATGCTAGGGCAATGTTACTGTCCCTTTCCTCTGCAATTCATGAGTAGCCTTCAAAGATTCCAATCGTTATGAATGTGTGTGTGTGTGATTGTATATTCATTTGTATATGCATGTGCGCTTTGATTAGATTCTATTTCCTCAATTCTTCACTGAATCTGAAAACATATATACGTGTCTATTTCAATTTCTCGAGGCTTCATAAATTCAACCATACATGTCCACATTTCAACTTTTCCTGTAACACTATATAGTTAAAATTATAATAGCAAGTTAGCAAAAGAGTAACAGACTTCAATTCCTGAGAAAATATTAAAGCAGTTCACAGTCAAATGGCTTGAAATAATTACCAACGTTTAAATTTACATCAGGTCATCGAATTTCCTGTCAAGCTCAAGACGAAAGACAAGTTCTCTCTCTCCTACTTACGCACTTACAAGTATCGCCTGCAAGTACAGTATATGTAATTATGCAGGTATAGCTTATTCTACTGTTTTTTTTTTTTTTTTTTTTTTTTTAATAATTACGTTTCATCGATTTTCCAAAGCAGAGTCCATGATTTTTCCTGAAGACAGAAGATGGTCTAGCCCGAAAAATAAATAGTCGGGAAAAAAGACAATGAAATAATGGACAAATTCAACGCTGAAAAATCCCTTATCCGTAAAAGAACAAAAATTCTGTTGATGATCCGGCACAATATGTGAACATTTATATTCTGTACACAAACGCTGAATTCTGGAGGGTTGTTCAAAAAGCCCTGAAACCCCCACCCCCACCCCCCACCCCCACCAAGTAGATTAGCCACCATCCCCACTGCTAGGATTATCACTCACTTTCACTCACTCTCCTTAAATATCGTTCGGCTTTTTTCCCCCCATTCCCTGTGTAAGCGTTAAATCTGTTTGCCCTTCCGTATTTTCCGGTGGTTGCTACCCTACACTCAACGGCTACCGGCGATGGGGCTCTATAGGAACACTACCGTATCTTCTATCTTTCCGTGTTTATCTCCCAGGGCAAAAGGTGAAACACACTCGGGCTAAAAACCGAGGAAAAAAAAAATACGAGGCTAAAAAAACAAACACTAAGAATGTGTTGGAGTAGAGGCATGTACCGAATGGCAACGCAACTTTAACCTGAAACTATTGAACTTCTGGTGGCATGATAGACTCGCAGGGGGAGGGGGTTAGGTGGAGGTTTGGAGGGAGACAAGGCATTAGGGGAGGAGGAGGAAGGGAGGAAGGTCTAGGTAAGGAACAGTGCATGACCTACTGAGGCGCTTAACATACTTTATGATCATAGCAATGGAGTCCACTGGGATATAAGATCCAAGTCATATGGTTTAAAGGTTTAAAGGCCACTCATGAAGAGCAGAGGCAAGGGACAGTGACACTGCCCTATCAAGCAGGACAATGCCCTAGAGACTGACCATATATACATATGATCAGCGCCAAGGACCCTCTCCACCCAAAGTAGGACCAAGGAGGGCCAGGTAATGGCTGCTGATGACTTAAGAGATAGATCTTTAAGGCTCCCCCAAACACCCCATCCTTAGGTCACAAGGATGGTGAGGTTACAGTGACTAAAGGAACTAAAGAGTTTGGGCGGGACACGAACCCCAGTCTGGCGTTCACCAGTCTACGGATAGGTATTCAAGTACTGCCATAATATACTGCCATACAAGGCTCATTCATATTAAAAATTTAGAAGACTCATACGACTAACATTTCATATCCTGTTATTAAACAAAAACATACATACAAATACCAACCCATCAAATGGCATGGCCATTAAAACGTATCACATTTATAATTTATTCAAAATAGTTTCTGTTTGGATTATAACTGACATGTATTATACAGTTCAAACCTGTATAGCATAATGCTGTAAGCAAACTTGTTTTGATATATGCATAATCATTTTGAAATGATTGATTTAAGGATAAGAATAATTACTCGAATTTGAAATGGTTTTGTGTGTGTGTGTGTGTGTGTGTGTGTGTTTGTGTGTGTGTGTGTGTGTGTGTGTGAGAGAGAGAGAGAGAGAGAGAGAGATAGAGAGAGAGAGAGAGAGAGAGAGAGAGAGAGAGAGAGAGAGAGAGAGAGAGTTCAATCTTTTTAGCTGATCATTCCCGACTTTACATTATATGAGTATATTTACTGGTTTTCTCATATATTTTCATTCACTCATTAATAGATGTACATAGAAGGAATTAATATGGCAAAAACCTATTCGTGTCACAAACACAGCCACATACACCTACTGACACTTTAAACACGAATAAATCTCGCTTGAAAAAACTTCCAACTCGTGAACGATTCGTACACGAACACAGCATCCTTATCAGCAGCGAGTCTCTTTTATCTTACAAGTACTCTCGTGTTCTTGGTTATCAAAATCTATTTGCTATCAACACATTTGCCAAATCAATATGGCATAACGTGTCTAGGCCTCCTCTTTCTTGCAAAAGATTGATAATCATTCACACTCCTAACTAAATGGTTCATTCCCATTTTCAATTTTTTTTCTCCCATGTCGTAATTTGTTAGGTTTTTTTTTTTTTTTTTTTTTTTTTTTTTTTTTTTTTTTTTTTTTTTTAAGATTGTCATTTTGGTGTTTCTGGTTCTTCAAGCAATCTTGTGACTTTGCTATTAATGAAAAATAAAAAAGAATATAGATATAAATAACCGCCATCATTTTTCATTCTCATTTCATAGCCCCATTTCGCCTCCATGAAGAGATACCTCAATAATGCTTATAAACATTCTAAAATTTACCTCACCAGATACTCTTGTCAAGCTACCAACATCTTCCTTGACTGGCTTATTCTTGGACTTACTTCTTTTCCCATAATACTATTATACATGACATTTAAACATTTAGAGAAACAAAGACTTTCTCTCTTCTATCATTTTTACTAGTAACCATAAAACAACTTTCTTATTTTCATTATCCATAACATATCTGCAACTATTACCTTTCATAAATGTTTCTAGATTTCCCATTATTCCTTGCCATTCCCTTTCGTGTTCACCAATAAACAATACATAACAATTGAAAATAAACAGCTCAAACTCACGGTCTCGGGCGGGGATCGATCTGCTGCCACGCGAATGCTAGGCGAGCACGTTACCGCTGTACTAGCCAGGAGGCTAATCACAAAAATTTACAATCCCAGATATCTCCAATATAAATTTTTTATTTTTTTATCTTAAGTTCTCAACATGAGCATGTCTATCAACTACTGACCTTAAAATGTATCTTATAACTATAAAAAGTCAACTTAAACAACGACATTTTATCTAATACCTGTTAGTCGCTTCGGGCACTTCCGTTTCTCGAGCAACCCTTTCTCAAATATTTTATTCCAAATACATTAAGTTTCAAGATTCATACGTTTCTCATATATCTTATCTCAAATACACTGTGCTCTAAGATTCATTTATTTCTCAAATATTTTAATTCAAATACACTGTGCTTTAAGATTCATACGTTTCTCAGTTATTTTATTTCAAATACAATGTGCTTTAAGATTCATTTATTTCTCAAATATTTCATTTAAAAAACTCTGTGTTTTAAGATTCATACACTTTTCCAATATTTTATTTCAAGTACACTGTGCTTTAAGATTCCAACGTTTCTCAAATGTCTTATTTCAAATACAATGTTCTTTAACTGTGCTTTAAGATTCCAACGTTTCTCAAATGTCTTATTTCAAATACAATGTTCTTTAACTGTGCTTTAAGATTCCAACGTTTCTCAAATGTCTTATTTCAAATACAATGTTCTTTAACTGTGCTTTAAGATTCCAACGTGTCTCAAATATTCTATTTCAAATACACTGTGCTTGAAGATTCCTACGTTTCTCAAATGTCTTATTTCAAATACAATGTTCTTTAACTGTGCTTTAAGATTCCAACGTTTCTCAAATATTCTATTTCAAATACACTGTGCTTGAAGATTCCTACGTTTCTCAAATGTCTTATTTCAAATACAATGTTCTTTAACTGTGCTTTAAGATTCCTACGTTTCTCAAATATTCTATTTCAAATACACTGTGCTTGAAGATTCATACACTTCTTTGGCACATCTACCTCTTGTTGTCTGTGTAACTCAACAAGTCTTGCAGCCCCTTCCCCAAAGTAATCTACTCGTCATACTTGGTTTAGCCATTCATTATTCTGTTAGGTGAGAAAAGAATTGACATCACTTTTTAGACATCTTATTTTACATTTCTGCATAAGAAGTTGCTGAAGAAGATGGTTTCCTCGAAATGAGGACTGTCTGTTAGGTGGGAAGAGAATTGACATCACTTTTTAGACATCTTATTTTACATTTCTGCTGAAGAAGTTGCTGAAGAAGATGGTTTCCTCGAAATGAGGACTGTCTGTTAGGTGGGAAGAGAATTGACATCACTTTTTAGACATCTTATTTTACATTTCTGCTGAAGAAGTTGCTGAAGAAGATGGTTTCCTCGAAATGAGGACTGTCTGTTAGGTGGGAAGAGAATTGACATCACTTTTTAGACATCTTGTTTTACATTTTTGCTGAAGAAGTTGCTGAAGAAGATGGTTTCCTCGAAATGAGGACTGGAATCTAAACAGTTCGTGGCAACTATGGGTGTCCGTACATGTCTGAATGTACTAACGAAAGGCGTTTTTGCTATTATTATTATTATTATTATTATTATTATTATCAAATGCTAAGCTACAACCCTAGTTGGAAAAGCAGGATGCTATAAGCCCAGGGGCTCCAACAGGGAAAATAGCCCAGTGAGGAAAGGAAATAAGGAAAAATAAAATATCTTTTGGAAAAGCAGGATGCTATAAGCCCAGGGGCTCCAACAGGGAAAATAGCCCAGTGAGGAAAGGAAATAAGGAAAAATAAAATATCTTAAGAATAGTAACAACATTAAAATGAATATTTCCCATGATAACGACCCCATGATCCTCATGTGATTAAACAAAGTTTAGCAGACTCCTTGAGCAATAACAATCAAGGGAATTGTTGATCATCTTATCCAATTATGGATTTAACTTGTAACTCCTCCAGCACTGGTGCTTTTTATATCCAGCTTTCTACAACATTCCGTATACCCGTGGAATTATTCGCATGAATTCGTTGATTGTGAATTACCCTCATCAATTCTTGCATTAAACTCTGGTTCTACATCTACAGAATAATCGATATTCAACGTACACATCAAACGCCATCTCCAACCACTCAAAACTGCATTCACTCTAGATAGGAGTTTCCTGTTACAAAACCCATTTCTTCATCACCCTAAGCCCAAGCCTTTCAGGTCCTTAACATAAAAGTTTTTAACTGAAAGCTGCTGTTCCTATTATCAGCTGAAAACAATTTTCCTTCACTGTCAATTATCTATTGTCAATATTTTCCTCAGTTTCTTCATCTTTTCCCTTTTCTTACTCCTGCGCATCATTCGCCTTTATACCACGCAACTACATAGAAAAATAATTCTCCATTATACAAACTCACACAGCTTTCTTTTACCTTTCCCTAAAGAATACTATCTATACTTTTTATGATTTCTTCATTAACTATCTACTTCTTTCAATTCTCTTTCCTTTATAACTATACAATTATCATTCACGGTGGAACAAAAACTCTATCCTTAGATGTTTCATATTCTTCCCAAGGTCTTATATCTGGTACTTTTATAATCATCTAAGCCTCATTATTAGGTCTTTATGAGCGAGCCTACTTTATTATCTGTTCAACAGCAGCTGCCTTTGTTTCAACTTCATTTACAAGCATTTTAATCCATCGTCCCATTCATCCACAGTGCTTTCAAATATCCTCTATAAAATCCACCATTACATTCATCCACCTAAAGTGCTATAACATATCCTTTAGAAAATCCATCATCATATTCATCCACATATAGTGCTCTAACATTTTCTCTGTTAAATACATCATCATATTCATCCACATATAGTACTCTAACATTTTCTCTGTAAAATCCACTATTACATTCATCCACCTAAAGTGCTATAACATATTCTCTAGAAAATCCATCATCATATTCATCCACATATAGTACTCTAACATTTTCTCTGTAAATTACATCATCATATTCATCCACATATAGTACTCTAACATTTTCTCTGTAAAATCCATCATCATATTCATCCACATACAGTGTTCCAACATATCCTCTGTA
>NC_090740.1:135642908-135657908 GCF_036898095.1 Palaemon carinicauda | reverse complement strand
TATATATAAATATATATACACATATATATATACACACAAATATAATATATATATACACATGCTTCTGGTTATACTTAGCCAGACGTATAACTACTTGGTCTCCCTGTCTCCCGGGAAGGGGGAGGGGGAGTAGTCATACTCTGGTGAGGCGGGTACCCGGAGAGGTACACTCGGAAACCACGACGGCTGTCATAGTTGGGGAAAGAGGAGTGGGTGGGAAGGGTTGAATTCGTGCGTATCTGTGTGTTGTATGCATATCTATCTAAATATTTAGTGGTAATTTTTACATGTCGCGTACATTAGTACAAAAAAAAAAAAAAAAAAAAAAAAAAAAAAAAAAAAAAATTCCCATTTAACAACCCTATCGTAAAATGAATAAATTCTGTCCCCTCATTCCATCCTCCTCCATAGATTAGTTTTAAAATGGCATCAGTGGGGATTGTGTTTGCTATTATCTAGAGTATAATTCCAACAGGCTCCAAAAATCCTCGTTCCGAAAAACTTACTGGGAACAGAGCTTTTTCATTTCCCTGATTGTTAAATTATTTTGGAATCTCGTACGGAATAAATTGGAACTGAATAACAGAGCGCAGATTTCATTCAAATGTCAATGAATTATAGGCACAGTTTTAAGGATTATTTTCTTGACCATTATTCGTTTTAGGATATTATCCAGAACAAAGGTGAAAATATTTTATTCTATATCTTAATATTTAGTAAATGAACCTATATGAAATGCTGTATATGACAGCCACAACGAGCATGAGGACAGTGAGTTTATTTTCTTCTATTATAGATATTGCAATTTTCCCAGTGAATTTGCGTTGCAAAGGTCAAATCAACCAACCACCAAGAAAATACAGCATACAAAATACTCACTACGTTCTTTTGTAAACTCAAAAATCAATGAATAATCAGAGATGGTATATTTAAAAAACGCAATATCACCTTAGAAGTGAAGAAGGAATTTTCGGAACTGTTTTTAGTAAAAAAAAAAAAAAAAAAAAAAAAAACCACCACCGCTTTCCTAAACCTCCCAGCTGGGTGCATTCTCACATCCAAAGATGTTGATTATTTTGTATTAATCCCCATTTCTCATTGTGGTATTAACCTACTGCTAGAAGTATGAGCCGTTTCCGTTGCTCCATCAGAGGATTGGAAATCAGACCCCTAATTCCCCCTCAGGAAAGAGAAGAAGAAGAAGAATCGTACAACCTGCCAATGCCAAGCATCGTTAGCATTCCCCTTGCGAGCAGGCGGGCCATAACAGAAAGGCCACCACCAGAAGGGTATAAAAGGACGACTTGAAGTTTGGGAGGATAATCTATAAATAGAAGAGGTAATTTGTGACAGCGTACGGCCTTTATACACGCATACAGGTTACCCGTCCATTGTGAAGGGAAGACAGCGTCTGAAAACAACGCATTGTTAATGGATGGTAGTTAGGATGACGCTTGCGTTTGGATGATATGCAATCATCCGGATTAAGGAGGTTAATAAAAGGGAACGTAGTAGAATGCAATGGGGTTCTCTAACGGCCGCGCCTGGATTAGGATGTTACTGCCACATCTCTTCGTGTGTTATGGATACGGGATTAAGGAAGACTACGGTAGAAGGTTATGGCACATAGATACATACGGATTGTGCCAGGCTGAAAATGCATATATATATATATATATATATATATATATATGTATATATATATATATATATATATATATATATATACAGTATATATATATATATATATATATATATATATATATATAAAAGGGAGAATATTCAATTATGACGTAATTGAAAGGAATTTTCTATTTCCGTATATATATGTATATATAAATATGTATGTATACATATATATATATGTATATATATATATATATATATATATACAGTATATATATATATATATATATATATATATATATATATATATAAAAGGGAGAATATTCAATTATGAAGTAATTGAAAGGAATTTTCTATTTTAAATTGACCCTTAAAATCTATAAACTCTCTGGCTCACTTCATCTCAAGATCACTTCAAATGTATCTTATATTCCAGAGAGTTATTACGGAGCTTTAAGGTTCCTCCAATGATCTGTAATTAGTTGAATGAGATGATTATTATGAATTTCTAATTCATAGCTATATTGCGGTGAAAATAATGATGATTAGGCGATATTTACATATATATATATATATATATATATATATATATATATATATATATATATATATGTATATATATATATATATATATGTATATATATATGTATATATATATATGTATATATAAACATATATATATATATATATATATATCAACCACAATGGCATTAATTACTGAATTTTATCTTGGGAATATAGATCCACTGAAAAAAACATTTTATGGTAATAGCTTCTGGCTTAGCTCTCTCGATGGCTCAGTTGGTAAAGGCCTCGCAGGCATGGTTTCGGCTGAATAGGCAGGGGTTCGAATCTCTGCCCAGCCAGAAGCTATTACCATAAAATGAATTCCAGTGGATATATATTCCCAAGATAGAATTCGGTATTAAATGCCAGTGTGGTTGATATTTACATTGATTGAAATCACGAGTGTTAGTGATATATGTATATATATATATATATATATATATATATATATATATATACACACACACATATATAATGTGTATGCGCAAACAATATACAGACCCATTTTTGATGGCATTTGTGGACTATGAAAGATCCTTTGATAGTCTTGCATTTTTATGGAGTTCCTCTTTAATATGTAAATTTGATTATAACAGGAGCAAATGTTGGTGGAATCCTATCTAATGGAATTTCAATGAACATCAGAGTATTCCAAGAGAATGTGTTATCACCTATGATGTTTATCCTCCTTATGGATTTTGTAATGCGTAGAACAGTTTGAGATGGTGGAGAAGGATTGGACTGGATTGGTAGTACGAAATTAGCTGACCTAGAGTAAACTGATAATTCTGTCCTTATTAGCAGAGCACCACAGGATTTGCAATGCTTGCTTACCAGAATGTATGAAATATAACAAAAGGTTGGGCTCAAGATAAATAGAAGAAATACAGAGATGATGAGAACGAAATATGGAATGGAAGATGAAATATTATTGGAAGGAGAGGGGATTAATGAGGTGGAATCATATAAATATTTAGGAACTATGATCTCTAAGACAGGGTTTTTAGAATTGGAGTTTAATGAAAGATTATAAAAAGCAAATCAGACAAGAGCTAGGTTAAGTAAAATTTGGAAATCAAATCACCCAAAAATACATCTAAAAACCAGGCTATATATCTGTTAAGTGAGATCGGTGTTACTGTCTGCACATGAGTCGTGGTAGGACAAGGATATAATATCCAACAGATTTTGAAGATTTGAGAACAAAGCCCTCAAAAGGATATTGAGAGTTGAATGGTAGGACAGGATTAGAAATGAAACTATAAGACAGATTACTCGAGTGCCATATGTGGAAGAGATCATGGTGAGGGATAGATAGAGATGGTTTGGTCATGTTCTTCACATTATTTAAGAGAGATTAGTTCATCAAACATTTAAGTGGACTCCACAAGGGACTAAACGAGCTGGAATACCCAGGCCTACATGGCTGAGAACTATAAAGCGTGAAGTCGGAGATGGTGACAAGTCGGAGATGGTGAATGGAGATGTATCGAATTGAAAGCTCAAGATAGAGACGACTGGTGAAATCTAATCGAGGCCCTTTGCGTCATTAGGCATAGGAAATGATATATATATATATATATATATATATATATATATATATATTTATCTATCTATCTATCTATCTATCTATCTATCTATATATATAAATATAATATATATATACATATATATATATATATATATATATATATATATATCCCGTGGCTGTCAGAGAATTAAGTAAGCATGCCTAACCCATCACGCTCCTAATGCTTAACGTTTACCTTAATACTTATTAACCACCAAGAGACGAAAAAAAAACAGAACACAAAACAACAAAACGAGAAAAAAGTTAATTCCCACGACATTCATATAAAAAGGCAATAATATGACGTTGACACCAATAAAACTCTGTAAGGACAACAGCATGTTCTTTACTTACAAGGAAAAAAAAAAACTTTGATATTGGTCATAGAAACCTCATAATGACAAGTGATGGTAGTTTTGACCTTCATAAAAAAAAATGACAGAATGTTATAGTGATTGGTGGTTTCATGTGCAAACACACTGAACATGCACAAATGGCCAGCGTCCATAAAAGCGTGTTGACATTGGTATTAAGAACGTCGCCTTCGTTTTTCTTACTATTGTGATACAGCTAAAATTGATTTAATCGAATTTTTAAAGTTTAGAGTAGTTTAAATTGTGAAGGAAGGGGTTAAAAACTAAGGATTAAAAGAATGAACGTTTGAATTCTTTGAATAAGTTATATAACTAGAGTTTCTTATATATGTTATCTCCTTTTTTTCACAATAAGAACATTGACTAGAATTAAACTGAAAGTAATTTTATACGTTCAAATACTTAATGAGATATCTACAGTTAGATTAATTTGATCTATAATCGTAAATCGTTTACTCCTAACATTGCCCAACGAATCATTATGAATAAATATATAAAATGAGAGAGAGAGAGAGAGAGAGAGAGAGAGAGAGAGAGAGAGAGAGAGAGAGAGAGAGAGAGAGAGAGAGAGAGAGAGGCCACTCAGCCTTAAGACTATCTCTTGGTATCTCCTTTTCTATAATCAAACCAATGGTTGGAATTAAACTGGAAGTCATTTTAAACGTTTGAATACTCAATAAAATAATATCTACAGTAAGAGTAGTTCTATCTATAATTATAAATCATTTACTCCAAACATTACCCGACGTATCATTATGAATAAATACATAGAAATCCAAGAGAGAGAGAGAGAGAGAGAGAGAGAGAGAGAGAGAGAGAGAGAGAGAGAGAGAGAGCCTTACCTTATCTTATTGCCTTATTTAATGTTTAGGTTCCCCCAGGTCCCTCAGAGTGAGGCACCTCGTATATCCACCAGAGAGAGAGAGAGAGAGAGAGAGAGAGAGAGAGAGAGAGAGAGAGAGAGAGAGAGAGAGAAAGAGAGAGAGAGGCACTCAACCTTAAGACTATCTCTTGAACAGTTTATTTTGGGAAAACTATATTCACAAAACCCGGAAGCTCTACAGGTAAGATTGTTTACCGTCTTGAATAACGTCCACTAAATTATACACATCACCATAGGATTACTTCTAACAGTTTGTTTATTTACTTTATTTGTATATTATCGTCCATTCTTATTTTCATCATTCTATTATATTAATCAAATACATATTTTTTTTCTTTTTGTTTAGTAGATTTCTCGCTCATTCTTATTTTCATCATTGCATAATGTTAATTAAATACATATTTTTTTCTTTTTGTATAGTAGATTTCTCGTCCATTCCTACTTTCATCATTGCATTATGCTAATTAAATACATATTTTTTTTCTTTTTGTTTAGTAGATTTCCTAAAAAAAAATATTCAGGCTTTACAAAGTCTCTTTTAACGCCTGTCTCTCCATCGTTGTCTTTGTACTGTAACAGACACGTCAGTGTAGAAAGATGATAATTATTTTTTAAAATTGTTGCAGTTTTTTTTTTTCAAATTACCTAAATGCGAGTTTTTACTTAGCTATTGTTATTAGTGATTAAGTAGTAGCAAACCTAGAAAACTTAGTAAAATACTCCTTTACCATTTTAACATCTGGGCCGGCTTGAAACTCTAATTATTCCAACTCATTTAACTGTTCAATTATTCATATTTCCTTATCTTCTCTCTCATACACACATGTACGCGCGCACGCACACACACACACACACACACACATATATATATATATATATATATATATATATATATATATATATATATATACATATATATCAGAATTGTTCTCACCTGAAAGTAATGACGCCGTTTAATCATTCAATTTCTGTGAACTATTGCATTTAAACAAATAATTTTCCCAAAACAATGATCTTCCACAAAATAATAAAACAAGATATGGATGTTATTGATGGAATTTTCTCTGCTTTTGTTTTCATGAAATTTTCCAATTTTTTCTATTTTTGGATGGTTCCAACCTCCTAACCCGTCGAGTTAGATATGAATATAAAACACCATTTCCCCCAAGCTCTACGAAACAGAAAGAAGATTGGCAGACAAGTTAACTGAGCAATGTTCAGATTAAATGAAGCAGGGAAAAAATAAATTGAATTAAACTTAATCAAACCTTGCATTAAGTTGATACAATTCTCTTTCCAAAAGACGGAAAGGAAATGATCGACATTGTGTTGAGCCGACTTCCCAGATCTAGCACGTAAATTACTGGTATCTATTCAAGTCTTGCCTGTTGATCAACGTCGGCATACTATTAACAAATGCATCTTTAATTGCCATTATTCTATTACTGCAATAATGGCCGTGAGTCATGCCGGGACCCGGATGCACTCCATATCAGCCCCGCCACTCATTATGTCCTAAAGGAGTGAGGATATCTATTATTCACTTTTAATTGTTCCAATGTCTGAAGCACTAAATGGCATAATAGCTTGATAATTAGCACGAGTACAACTTTATGCCTTGAATACAGTGCGACCGAAGTTTTATAATGACAAAGAATTACAGATCAATTGACGTACAATGACCTTGTGTTTTTGCATTTGAGTTTTTATGATGACTCAATGGCAGCCTACTACGGATCTCGAATATCAAAAAGGGATGACGCAAACAACTGAAATGTTCATTGCAAGGATTGGTGATGTAGAGAGGATAAATCCCTTTGGCCCCAGTTCTATTGACGTGACTTTAACAATGCAGAATATAACAACACTTTGGTCACACGATTGTCATAAAAATATACTCTGCATTTTTTTTTTTTTTTTTTTTTTTGAAAAGGGATAGCGTCATAAACACAATGTACTGTTATTATCCCTTGCCTGTGTTATGATCGTATGACATGATCAATGCAAATTCAATTTTGACGGACATTATTTTCCGAATATTTCTTGTATATGATTTTTGTTTTCTGAATTTTCAGAGAAAATTTTCAAGTTGTTGATCACCTTAGAGATGTAATGTCATCATCCAGGTGTTTTCAATAACATGTTTCAAACATTGATCAAACCAAACAAATAATCTGCTACGAATTTAGGAAATCTAAGAAATGTGAAATATTTAACATGTATATCATGCAAAGTGTTACATTAAAAATATTAATTGGATGCATTACACCATTAAGATATATATATATATATATATATATATATATATATATATATATATATATATATATATATATATATATATATATAAAATAATTGCAAGCATAATTGCTACACCATTTCTCACGGGTAATGGCACCCACCGAGAGATTACTCTTGTGGAAAAGAAAAGAAATCATAACTAGCAAAAGGAGAGAAGAATTCTGATCAACTCTTATCTCAAGATGACTGATTCCTAACCACCCCTATAAGTGCATCGAATCTAGACATTTGCATCCTGATAGTCATTACGCCTAAAAATAATACGGGGACCTTTGACTGGCCAGACATTACTACATTAGATCCTTCTCCCTGGTTACGGTTCACTTTCCCTTTGCCTACACATACACCGAATAGTCTGGCCTATTGTTTATCGATTCTCCTATGTCCTCATATACCTGACAACACTGAAATTACCAAACAATTCTACTTCACCCAAAGGGTTAAGCACTGCACTGCAATTGTTACGTCTAAAAGTAATATGATACTTATATTGACCTAATAGAGTCCCTTACCAGACACTCTCAACAACGTTTGACCTTCCTACGACAATTGAGTTTGCAAACACTGCCTGCATTGAAATGGGCCACACACAAGCTCTTGTACATAAACTGCATAACATAGATGTCCGAGGCCACTTGCATATAAGGTTGCTGTGAAAGGAGACGAGTCTTTTAGGCTCGTTCCAAACAAATACGTTCTCAACTTGAATAATAATAATAATAAATAACAATAATGGTGATGAGCATGATCATTATTATCATCACCATAATAATAATAATAATAATAATAATAATAATAATAATAATAATAACAGACTTTTGGAGGATGACACTCCTTTATACAGATGAGAGAGAACTTATTTTTAATAACAACCACAGTGGCAATAATAATAATAATAGTAATAATAATAATAATAATAATAATAATAATAATAAATGGCCTTATCTCTCCGTTTGATAATCCCTTCTCAACTCTGAATTAATTCATAACTATTTCAAGGTAACATTATGGCAATCATCTTTAATAATGACCATATTAGATATTATGCATTATAATATCTAAAAGATGAAGTCAAAGACACCATTGGAGGACAATAGTTATTCACCATCGGTGAAATTAGGTATAGCAGAAAATACAATTATTTTGCAAACCATTTTCCAACGTGAGGTAAACTCTTCGCTTCTAGATTGTTGAGGAACCCCAGACTCGCCAATCATTAAAAATTATATTGATTATATGATCAAGCGACTAAAGCTCATCTTTCGAATTATCATTATCATAGTTTTCCTCTAAGATCACAATCTTCTTTGATTTACACAATTTAAATAAAGTAAAGTACTTTCTGCTAGCATTAAAAAAGATGGATAATTAAAGTGTTGTGTAATTTCTCTTCTCCGATGGTATATGTTTTCTTTCCATCTTAAAGGTTAACTGCCTTAAATACTCTTATACATATACGAGAAAGATCAGATACCTGGCTGGTTGCCAAGGGTAACCATGAACACGGTAAATGTAACATAAAGTTAGTGGACTTTACAGTTGCGTTTGCTATTTGGTCGCCAGTTGGGACTTTCAAAGCAGTTGAAATATTACAGTTGAAGTGGATGATAATTTGAAGCACCAGGATGACTTTTGTCTATCAAAATTCCTAACTTTCTTAATTTTCAAAATTAGTGCTGAAAACTTTAATGTCTTTTGAAATTACCAAATTCTAATAACACTTTTCGGGATCTTTAAAATTTTAGAATGATGGTATTTTATCAACCAGACCTCAAATATGAAAGTTGAAATGTTTAGAAATCCAATATTTTTGAAAATTATCTATCTATATACCAAGGCACTTCCCCCAATTTTGGGGGGTAGCCGACACCAACAATGAAACAAAACAAAAAGGGGACCTCTACTCTCTATGTTCCTTCAGCCTAATCAGGGACTCAACCGAGTTCAGCTGGTACTGCTAGGGTGCCACAGCCCAACCTCCCACATTTCCACCACAGATGAAGCTTCATAATGCTGACTCCCCTACTGCTGCTACCTCCGCGGTCATCTAAGGCCCCGGAGGAAGCAGCAGGGCCTACTGGAACTGCGTCACAATCGCTCGCCATTCATTCCTATTTCTAGCACGCTCTCTTGCCTCTCTCACATCTATCCTCCTATCACCCAGAGCTTTCTTCACACCATCCATCCACCCAAACCTCGGCCTTCCTCTTGTACTTCTCCCCTCAACTCTTGCATTCATCACCTTCTTTAGCAGACAACCATTTTCCATTCTCTCAACATGGCCAAACCACCTCAACACATTCATATCCACTCTAGCCGCTAACTCATTTCTTACACCCGTTCTCTCCCTCACCACTTCGTTCCTAACCCTATCTACTCGAGATACACCAGCCATACTCCTCAGACACTTCATCTCAAACACATTCAATTTCTGTCTCTCCATCACTTTCATTCCCCACGACTCCGATCCATACATCACAGTTGGTACAATCACTTTCTCATATAGAACTCTCTTTACATTCATGCCCAACCCTCTATTTTTTACTACTCCCTTAACTGCCCCCAAAACTTTGCAACCTTCATTCACTCTCTGACGTACATCTGCTTCCACTCCACCATTTGCTGCAACAATAGACCCCAAGTACTTAAACTGATCCACCTCCTCAAGTAACTCTCCATTCAACATGACATTCAACCTTGCACCACCTTCCCTTCTCGTACATCTCATAACCTTACTCTTACCCACATTAACTCTCAACTTCCTTCTCTCACACACCTTTCCAAATTCTGTCACTAGTCGGTCAAGCTTCTCTTCTGTGTCTGCTACCAGTACAGTATCATCCGCAAACAACAACTGATTTACCTCCCATTCATGGTCATTCTCGCCTACCAGTTTTAATCCTCTTCCAAGCACTCGAGCATTCACCTCTCTCACCACTCCATCAACATACAAGTTAAACAACCACGGCGACATCACACATCCCTGTCTCAGCCCCACTCTCACCGGAAACCAATCACTCACTTCATTTCCTATTCTAACACATGCTTTACTACCTTTGTATAAACTTTTCACTGCTTGCAACAACCTTCCACCAACTCCATATAACCTCATCACATCCCACATTGCTTCCCTATCAACTCTATCATATGCTTTCTCCAGATCCATAAACGCAACATACACCTCCTTACCTTTTGCTAAATATTTCTCGCATATCTGCCTAACTGTAAAAATCTGATTCATACAACCCCTACCTCTTCTAAAACCACCCTGTACTTCCAAGATTGCATTCTCTGTTTTATCCTTAATCCTATTAATCAGTACTCTACCATACACTTTTCCAACTACACTCAACAAACTAATACCTCTTGAATTACAACACTCATGCACATCTCCCTTACCCTTATATAGTGGTACAATACATGCACAAACCCAATCTACTGGTACCATTGACAACACAAAACACATATTAAACAATCTCACCAACCATTCAAGTACAGTCACACCCCCTTCCTTCAACATCTCAGCTTTCACACCGTCCATACCAGATGCTTTTCCTACTCTCGTTTCATCTAGTGCTCTCCTCACTTCCTCTATTGTTATCTCTCTCTCATTCTCATCTCCCATCACTGGCACCTCAACACCTGGAACAGCAGTTATATTTGCCTCCCTATTATCCTCAACATTCAGCAAACTTTCAAAATATTCCGCCCACCTTTTCCTTGCCTCCTCTCCTTTTAACAACCTTCCATTTCCATCTTTCACTGTCTCTTCAATTCTTGCGCCAGCCTTCCTTACTCTCTTCACTTCTTTCCAAAACTTCTTCTTATTCTCTTCATATGACTGACCCAATCCCTGACCCCACCACAGGTCAGCTGCCCTCTTTGCCTCACGTACCTTGCCCTTTACTTCCACCTTTTTCTCTCTATATTTTTCATACTTCTCTATACTATTACTCTGCAGCCATTCTTCAAAAGCCCTCTTTTTCTCTTCCACTTTCACCTTCACTCCTTCATTCCACCATTCACTGCCCTTCCTCATGCTGCCTCCAACAACCTTCTTGCCACATACATCACTTGCAATCCCAACAAAATTTTCTTTTACTAACTTCCATTCCTCCTCTAAATTACCAGTTTCTCTTACTCTCACCTCATCATATGCCATTTTCAACCTTTCCTGATATTTACTTTTTACCCCCGGTTTTATTAGCTCTTCAATCCTCACTACCTCCCTTTTACATCCACCTACTCTATTCCCCCACTCTTTTGCTACAACTAATTTTCCTTCCACCAAAAAATGATCAGACATACCGTTAGCCATACCCCTAAACACGTGCACGTCTTTCAATCTTCCAAACATTCTTCTAGTTACCAACACATAATCCATTAATGCCCTTTCTACTACTCTTCCATTTGCCACTCTTACCCATGTATACTTATTCTTATCTTTCTTTTTAAAGAAGCTAGCACCTATTACCATCTCTTGTTCAACACACATGTCTACCAGTCTCTCACCACTCTCATTTTCACCTGGTACGCCATACTTACCAATGACACCTTCTACCTCTCCAGCGCCCACTCTAGCATTTAAGTCACCCATAACAACTACATAATTCCTTCTACCCAGTCCTTCTACACACCTAGTTAAATCATTCCAGAACTCATTCCGATCTTCTTCACTTTTCTCACTACCTGGCCCATACGCACTGACAAACGCCCAACATTCCCTACCCAACCTAACCCTTACCCACATTAACCTAGATGATATCTCCTTCCATTCCACTACTTTACCTGTCATCCATTCACTCAGCAATAACGCCACACCCTCTCTCGCTCTTCCCCTTTCAATCCCAGACACTCTACCAGACATTTCACCAAACATCACTTCACCCTTTCCTTTCATCTTTGTCTCACACAAGGCCAATACATCCATCCTTCTACTTCTAAACATACTTCCAATCTCACATCTTTTACTCTCTATCATACTACATCCACGCACATTTAAACACCCCAAAACTAGAGTGCGGGGAGCAGTCACTCTCCCCCCAGCTCCATCTCCTTGTCGATGTCTCGCAGGAATTTTTTACAGGAGAGGGGGTTCCCAGCCCCCTCGTCCCGTCCCTTTTAGTCGCCTCTTACGACACGCAGGGATAACGTTGGCGCTATTCTAATTTTTATATGCCCCCGCGGCCACAGGGGGCATTTGAAAATTATATTTGCCTAAATTTCGCAGCTTAGATCTTTCTTGCAAAAGACACTCAATGAACTCAAGAAGAGGAATGGGGAGCGGAGTAAAACCTACAAGATTTTGATAAAAAGATTACCTTACGGTCTTGCATAAGGTAACAAACCCCAAAGTTTAGAATTATACAACTTATAATAAAACACCTAGAAGGAAATCCCGTTTCCCCTTAGGAATATAACTAATTTTATACCTCCATTTTTTCTCTCTCTTTGTTTCTTAAAGTCCTGGGCTAGATAAGAACGTATGGTGCTGTCCCGTCGGCTTTCCTATGAAATAACATTTTGCAATTTTTCTGAACCTTGAAGACTATAAAGACTAAAATCAATTTCCGCGCGATGTCAAATACGACAAAGAAAGAAAAGAAAACACTGGAGGGAAAAACTACATTTCATGGGCAGATGGCAAAGAAGGTCAGAGCAAAACAACGGACAAAAAATAAGGTATTGTCTCCGAAAGTTAAGAAAACAGCTGTGTCTCTTTGTGATTTGAATTACGACCCGGAAAATGTCGAGCTAAAGAAGACAAATGGATCAAAAGCTAGAAGAATGGGAGAGAGAGAGAGGTAAGTGGAAAGAATTAAAAAAGCCCCAGGCGTCGAAAATAGTAAACGCGCTCTTGTGTGCACGTGCAGAATAGAATGAGAGGGATGCCTGGCGTAAACTGTCTTTTCCCACAGTCAATAGTGTAACACATGCTGAAGACAGTTAAATCATATCCATAGATATATATAACACACACACATAATATATATATGTATATATATATATATATATATATATATATATATAGATAGATATATATATATATATATATATATATTTATCTATCTATCTATCTATCTATCTATATATATATATATATATATATATATATATATATATATATATATATATATATATACAGCCGTTTCTAGTCCACTGTAGGTCAAAGGCTTCAGATATGTCCTTATTAACGTCTGGGGTTTGGCCAGTGTTCATCACCACGCTGGCCACTGTGGATTTAGACTAATCGCTCACAGTACACCATCCTAATATGGGTGGCCCTGACTATAGTCGATTCTTTTTAGTGAGGCAGATTTGCTCCGACTCGCAGGGGTGCCCTTTTAGCTCGGGAAAGTTTCCTGATCGCTGATTGGTTGGGCAAGATAATTGTAACAAATCAGATAGCAGGAAACGGTTTCCAAGCTAAAAGAGCACCGCTGCGAGTCGGTGCAAATGCGCCTCATTAAAAAGAATTAAGTATAGCATAATTTTGCTGATCAAGGCGATGTACAAACCCTTTCACCATGTTAAGGTATCCCAACTAAGAAGGAGTTTTATATGATTCCTTTTCCACATCTGGGGTAAAATAGATATCCTTACGTCTGCTATTGCTAATTTTGGAAGTTACCAGTCTTCTCTAACTTCAAGGCTCTGTTATTCTCTGAGAACAGACCAGGAGGTACGTAATTAGTTAAATATAGTGATAAACGACAGGCGTATTTCAATATGTTTATTGTAAACAATAAACATAATGCTTAATGTGGGAATTACATGCATGCCTTGATGGCTTTCACCTAAAAAGTGGCTGGCTTGAATTAGTGTACCGCACGTGTATTACACAGGCTCCCACACTGTAACGGTATTCCTTTATTTGTGTATGTTGTCGTTATTGCTCTCCCCTCTCACTGATAACTTGTTCATTCCTGTATTTTCCAGCACCATTGTGTTTGAATTTTTTTTTTGCCGTTATTGACTGGAACAGGTTGTATAAATACTCAAGCTCCGCGACCAAATAAAGTTCAGTTGCATTCACAAGAGTCTCGCAGTTACAACATAACAGCTGGTGACACATCATTTTTTTCTTTTTCGTGATGAAATACAATATGGGATAGGATAGGATAGGGTTATAAAACTTAGGCCTCAACCTAAGCAATTGAAAAAGTAGTAAGGGAGACGGCTACTGTCGTACAATCGGTATTGAAAACTAAAACAAAATCTAATCCACTTCTTACAAAGGTTAAAAAAGAAAATGTCTTGCACTGAACATTGACCAACAAAAGTTATTGACCATTCACAGGTAAGAAATGTTGTCTTCTATCGAGTACTTGGCAACAAATAAGTGGTAATTGACATAAAAAGACCATAGAAGCCAATATACTTTTATCGTATTATTCACTGATTAATTTCAAGAATCTGACTTCCAATAAATAAGATAATTGATTATTACCATGTTTTTTTGGATTCATAAATAGGTTCAGGTAAAGATAAGCAACAAAATATGTTAAAGTTATGTCAACATGACACATTTTCCCCCACCAAAATACAATACCAATTAAACACTGGACCGAGTGCAGTCAATTACAAATTTGACAATTATCCATGGTTTCGACTAGCTCTTGCCATGGAAAATGGAATAAGGAATTGACATCGAAAAGCAGACGTATATCAACAGAATA
>NC_090740.1:135635408-135637908 GCF_036898095.1 Palaemon carinicauda | reverse complement strand
ATTCATAAGATGACCAACTCTACGTGATAAACTCCAGGGAGAAACAAATTCACACTCGAGGGTCAAAGTTACAGATTTACATGTTTTGAAATTCGTCAGATCTTGTTAATTTTCTCTCTGTCCTCATAACGAAATGCAAAAATTTTTCCTGAAATAATTAAGTGAACCAGGTTTGACATTCAATTTCAAGACCGGACAAATTTCCGGCGTTTGAAATGCCAAAATAAATCTTTAACGGCCATGGGTAAAAGTCAGTCTTCTAAAAATTCACTTACTCCATTGGTAGCTGCATATTTCACTAATAGAAAGCAAATGTTTAAAAATTATATTCTTTGTTAATAAAACGGTTTACATCTAGTCTACTAGACTTAAATGCTGTGGAAGCAGTAAGTAATTCTTATAGGAAGGCAAATCTTTACACACTGGAAGATATATATGACTTATGCTTATACTGCATTGTGAAGAAAAAAGTCTTGGCAAGGAATTCCCGTACACATTCGCAGAATAAAAGTGTTCTTCCTATGACCATAGGGATGGCTATTGTAAATGGGACCATCCAATACAGTGTGTAACATACTATGGACAAACCCTTGCAAATGGAAATCCTAAGTAATGTTTTCAACAGATAATAACTCTGACGGTGCTGTCTTCAAAGCCCTGTGGCACAATAATCCTATTTTGAGGTAATTTCCTTTATATCCCTCCATTCTTCCTAAATAATTTCTCTCATTTATCGTAGTTTTGGAGGGACATTTTATCCAAATATCTATTCGCATTTCTTAGAGTGACTACTATAGCAACTCTCAGATTCTGTGGTAAAAAATGACAATTTGTTATAACATTCATTAGTGGAAGTTTCATGATTACACATATTTGTGTGATTTAAATGCTTTTTATTCCCTCTACCTTTAACTTTCTTTCCAAATCACGTACATACTAAATATACTATATATATATATATATATATATATATATATATATATATATATATATATATATATATATATGTATATGTATATATATATATATATAATATATATCTATGTATATACAAATATATATATATATATATATATATATATACATATATATATATATATATATATATATATATATATATATATATATACACACATACACACATGTATGTGCATACAGCATATCAGCAATTTTCAATACTATTGATATCATAATTATTAGCTAAGCTACATTTCTAATAGAAAAACTTGGATGCTATAAGCCCAAAGGCTGCAACAGGGAAAGATAGCCCAGCGAATACTGTGTAGTATTGAGCCTCATGATGAAGAAGGCATGGCTATTAGAATTAACTACATACCTAGTATTACGAACAAGATGGTACTGTCCGGGAAGATCTGAATGCAAAGGATGGTCAGAATTATGAAAAATCTTATGCAACATGCATAACGAATTTACTGAACGACAGTGCCAAAGATTAATATCTTCAGTACATCAGTACAAAGAAATTCAAAAGACCGTAAGTTCTTATCCAACAAACTAAGATGAAATTCAGCAGCTGAAGACCAGCCAGGAGAAAAATATTCGAAACAAGGTAGAATGAAAAACACTTCTTCAGAATACATTGATCACCGATAATCTTAAAACCCTTTCAAAATAAACCAATTTTTTATGCAATTGAAGAAGAGACAGACCTAATGTTTTTCGCAAACATAAATTAGCTGTTAACAATCACACATAATATTATAAAAGAGCTATACAGATTTAAAGAAAGATTATCAATACTGAGATCCGGATCTTGAGGGGCCACTTTCCTCTACCTACTTACAATCATACTTTGAGTTTTGTAAGGGTTCAATTTCATGCCTCATAACTTGTACCATGCACTAATTTTAGATAGATCTCTATTAAGGAATTCAACAACCCCAGATCTACATTGAGGAGATGGAATTGATACAAAGAGAGTAGCATTATCTGTATATGCAACAATCTTGTTTTCTACGTCAAACTACATGTCATGTGCATGTAGCATGAAAAGTAATGGGCCAAGAACACTACCCTGAGGAACCCCAGATATCACATTCCTATACATTCCACCAACAGCAACTCTTTGCGATCTATTACTTATATTAATGGTGCTAGGAAACGACCCAACCAGTCGTTTTAAAACAAGGGCCACATTATGGACACGGTCAAATGCAGCCCTAGAATCAAGGCTAATCATACCAACTTCCTGACCACAATCAAGGTATTTCTGTAAAGCATTGGTGATTGTAAGAAGGGCATCACACGCTCCAAGGCCTTTAAGAAAGCCAAATTGCAAACCAAGAAACAGATGATTACCTTGAGCACACATATTTAGACGTTCTGCCTAAAGAGGTTCAAAAACTATAAATAGTATCGGAGTTATGGAAATGGGGCGGTAATCTGCTGGACGTGAGCTACCACGAACCCATTTACATAATAGAATAACATTACCAATTCTCCAACAAGTGCTAAAAGAACCTCTTCTTGCTAACTTGCG
>NC_090740.1:135605408-135622908 GCF_036898095.1 Palaemon carinicauda | reverse complement strand
CACACAAGAGAAACCAAAGCACTTTTTCTGCTTTAATTACATTGATTTTATCTGTATCAGCGTCAACACAAACATAAACAGAAAAATATCAACTATGTTTCTTTCTTCATGAAAATTATATGCTTGGAATCTTTCTTGGTAACTGAAATGATAATATATTTTGCTTATATTTCACATATAATTATCAGTTTTTTATACAGTCTCTCTCTCTCTCTCTCTCTCTCTCTCTCTCTCTCTCTCTCTCTCTCTCTCTCTCTCTCTCTCTCAGAAATCATTTAGGACAGAATCCAAATTAATTGGATAATCCTGTGATTAATGAACGATTATATTGACCTTTCAACAAACATTAAATGTCGAATTGTAACATCACAAAAAAAAAAAAAAATAAATAAATAAATAAATCCTAATAGAAAAACTAAAAGTCTGAAATGGGTAATGTTTGTGAGCATGCAAAGTTGCAACACTCGTCACGATCTGGAAAATCTGTCGACCGATTTTCCCAAAATCTTCGTAAACACATTACCGAAAAGTCCAAAGAAAAACAGACGTCGGAACGAACAGAAACCTTCAATCACTTGGATTCCGTAAGGACAGCAAGATTAACTGTTTTCAAAGTCTTCAATTCAGCCGACTTCAAAGGGAAGAGAAACCAACCGTATTGAGTTGAAAGAAATTTAATAGAGTTCTTACATATCCAGAGTTGAACAGTTTCTTGCGATTTCAAACGGCTGCGTGGAAGTTTGTGATTTCAAACGGTTGCGTGAAAGTTTGTGATTTCAAACGGTTGCGTGAAAGTTTGTGATTTCAAACGATTGCGTGAAAGTTTGTGATTTCAAACGATTGCGTGGAAGTTTGCGATTTCAACCGGTTGCGTGGAAGTTTGCGATATCAAACAGTTGCGTGGAAGTTTGTGATTTCAAAACGGTTGCGAGGATGTTTGCGATTTCAAATGGTTCCGTGGAAATTTGTGATTTCAAACGGTTGCGTGGAAGTTTGCGATTTCATACGGTTACGTGGAAGTTTACGATATCAAACAGTTGCGTGGAAGTTTGTGATTTCAAAACGGTTGCGAGGATGTTTGCGATTTCAAATGGTTCCGTGGAAATTTGTGATTTCAAACGGTTGCGTGGAAGTTTGCGATTTCATACGGTTACGTGGAAGTTTACGATATCAAACAGTTGCGTGGAAGTTTGTGATTTCAAAACGGTTTCGAGGATGTTTGCGATTTCAAATGGTTCCGTGGAAATTTGTGATTTCAAACGGTTGCGTGAAAGTTTGCGATTTCAAACAGTTGCGTGGAAGTTTGTGATTTCAAACGGTTGCGTAAAAGTTTGCGATTTCAAACGGTTACGTGGAAGTTTCCGATTTCAAACGGCTGCGTGGAAGTTTGCGATTTCAAACGGTTATGTGGGAGTTTATTATTTCAAACGGTTGCGTACAAGTTTGCAATTTCAAACGGTTGCGTGGAAGTTTGCGATTTCATACGGTTGCATGGAAGTTTGCGATTTCATACGGTTGCATGGAAGTTTGTGATTTCAAACGGTTGCGTGGAAGTTAGCGATTTTCAACGCTTGCGTGGAAGTTTGCAATTTCAAACGGTTTTGTGGAAGTTTGCAATTTTCAACAGTTACACGGAAGTTTAGGCTTTCAAACAGTTGCATGGAAGTTTACAATTTCAGTCATGTGGAAGTTTGCGATTTCAATTAGTTGCATGGAAGTTGCGATTTCAAACGGTTGCGTGGAAGTTTGCGATTTCAAACGGTTGCGTGGAAGTTTGCGATTTCAAACGGTTGCGTGGAAGTTTGCGATTTTCAATGGTTGCGTAGAAGTTTGTGATTTCAAACGGTTGCGTGGAAGTTTGTGATTTTCAATGGTTGCGTGGAAGTTTGCAATTTCAAACAATTGTGTGGAACTTCGCGATTTTAATTAGTTGTGCGGAAGGTTGCGATTTTCAACGGTTGCGTGGAAGTTTGCAATTTCAAACAGTTTTGTGGAAGTTCACAATTTTCAACAGTTACGTGGAAGTTTGGGATTTCAAATGGTTGCGTGGAAGTTTGCGATTTCAAGCAGTTGTGTGGAAGGTTGCGATTTCAAACACTTGCGTGGAAGTTTGCGATTTCAAATGGTTGCATGGAAGTTTGCGATTTCAAACGGTTGCGTGGAAGTTTGCGATTTCAAACGGTTGCGTGGAAGTTTGCGATTTCAAACGGTTGCGTGGAAGTTTGCGATTTCAAACGGTTGCGTGGAAGTTTGCGATTTCAAACGGTTGCGTGGAAGTTTGCAATTTCAAACGGTTGCGTGGAAGTTTGCAATTTCAAATGGTTGCATGGAAGTTTGCGATTTCAAATGGTTGCATGGAAGTTTGCGATTTCAAACGGTTGCGTGGAAGTTTGCGATTTCAAACGGTTGCGTGGAAGTTTGCGATTTCAAACGGTTGCATGGAAGTTTGCAATTTCAAATGGTTGCATGGAAGTTTGCGATTTCAAATGGTTGCATGGAAGTTTGCGATTTCAAACGGTTTGCTTGGAAATTTCCGGGTGAATTTATGCTGAATTAACATACACCAAAGCTAAAGCTGTTATCCCTCAAAATTCGAATCACGTTAGAAAAAAAATTCGAACATATTAGCACAAGGAGTTGTTCGATTTAGCCATTAGTTGACGAACGGACATTCAAGAGATCTGTATCACTTCGATGTGATCGTTTAGCAACGTTAGGATTGGTCATTACTTGAATGAATGACGACCATGAAACGCCAGACGGAGTTGGCATATAAACCTTTTTATCTTGAGCGGTGAAAAACATGAAGATAACAACTTCCACACCCCTAAAAATCCAGGCAATCGTAACTCTAAAACCCTCAGAAGAAGTCTGATTTTTTTATTTAACAATATTATTATTATTATCATAATTATTATTATTAATATTATTATTATTATTATTATTATTATTATTATTATTATTATTATTATTATTACTTGCTAAGCTATGACCCCAGTTGGAAAAGCAGGATGCTATGAGGCCAGGGGCTCCAGCAGGGAAAATAGTCCAGGGAGGAAAGGAAACAAGGGAAAATAAGATATTTTAAGAACAGCAACAACACCAAAATAAACATTTCCCATACAAACTATAAAAACTTTAACAAAACAAGAGGAGTAGAAATAGATAGAATAGTGTGCCCTTGTGTACCCTCAAGCAAGAAAACTATTGCTCTTATTAGTGATAATTTTAGCCCTTTTTATATTAAAAATTCTAATTCTGGAAAAAAAATTGACGACTTTGAACTCAAAATGGTCTTTCGTTAACTATTAAATAAAAGCTGTTGGAACGAATTCCAATTGCACAAAGCGATGCCATTCACGAGAGAAACTTCGCTTCTGAAGAGAAAACTTATAATTAACCTCTTAATTTGTTCAGTTATTTAGGTGGTCTTTTCCTACGCTTCCCTTCAGCTTGTTTCATTTTTACGTATTTTTCTCTTGCAAAATTAGTCTTCTGTCGTTTTCTCTCGTTTCTCGTTATTTAAGTAACGTTCCCAGACTGGAAATTATAATTGTGAATGGGCGTCACGTCCAGACACTTGGAAATATTCAAGTTAAGCACTGAACAGTTATGGTGTTTTTTTGAGAGAGTACTGACGTGGGACTGGGAACTTTAGACAGCGAATGTTTTCATGTTGAGCAGGCTAACATAAGTCTCTTTAAAGTCTCTTTTTATAATCTATATATGAAAGGGACATTTTAATGCGGTTACTTATTCGAAGAAATAGAAGAATACACAAGAGAGACGTAAATAGCATTATGTATCAAGAAAAAAAAAATACACGAAAATTTAGCGAAATGTGATGAAAATGCAGTTATTATAGTTTTGTCAATTGCTATATTCTTTTTATCTTCAATTTCCAACATAGCTTATTAATATTACATTACGATGAGTTATTGGAAATAACAAGAATGAACCTCCATTAATTTGCATAGAGTACTACATGAAATTAAGTTCTGGAAGATATACAGTAGGCTCTTTAAACAACCGCGCTTCGCAATCTCGACGTAGAATTTAAAAATCGATAAGGATCTCTTACACCTAGGTCTATACGATTGGGAGAGGTATACGAACGTATACTTGAATACGTATCATAGACCTTGATACCTATGAAGCCCAGCAGCTGACTGCGCGAAAGTCGAACTCCGAATGTTACTCTCATTGTCTATAGAGTACACCGAACAGCTGTATTCTTATTTATATCGTTATTTTACCACAAACTATTGACGGAGCTTTAGATGAAATGGAAATTGGAAGAAATGATTAAAGCATTAAATGGTATATGTAAAGCCAGCGAGAGAGAGAGAGAGAGAGAGAGAGAGAGAGAGAGAGAGAGAGAGAGAGAGAGAGAGAGAGAGAGAGATGATATTTTTAGGTGGGATTAAATACTAACCCAGGGAAGATGGAATATTATCGTTATCAGATATACTGTAGAGAAAACACCCAATAGCGTGATTACCAGAAATATAGAAATAATGTCAATTGTTCTAATTTGTTTTCTCAGTATTACAGGGCAGCTTATTGAACTATTAGAAGCCGTGCACTTGAAGATTGTTATCCCAACACCTCTGTCGCATCTTGCAATTTTGATTAAATAAAACTGAACGCACCTGACTTCTAAGTGAAGTGTGATCAATCTAACGCACCCTCCTCTGTGACGTAAAAAAAAAAAAAAAAAAAAAAAAAAAAAAAAAAAAAAAAAAAAAAAAAAAAACATTAAAATTGAAGGCTACCTCTGATGAAGTACATGTACGTTTTCAATTTTAAACATTTCATAGCATCTTTCAGCGGTAGTGAATGTGAAGAATGTTTCTGCCTTCAAGTTATTGGTACAATAAGATGAATTAAGTTGGCTCGAGTAGGGTCTGGTTGGTTAGGTAATGTTAACATCAGATTACCTCAAGTTAGGAAGCTTTTTCTTATATTTGGAACTCTGACCAAACATACTATAATTGTGATTAAGATTAAGATTAAGATGAATAAATTTGTATACCTTAACAGACGTATCTACGACTGGTACTGGGATACATATAAACAATAGTAGCCTGTCAGAATTTGTTCCCATTAGTAACGCCTTCCACTAACCAATTGCGAAGCATGGACAAGGCCAAGCCAACGTTAATATTATACCGAAGCTGGACGACAGTATTACCTTATATGTATCGATACATAGATTTCCTTTTAGAAAAGTACAATATTAATTAGGACATTGGCACTAACTTTATTGATTCTTTCTGATGTCACCCACGGTAATTTGAATAATAATATACTACTCGCGGTAACCTCTTATAGCGAAGGTACAGATTTTAATTAAAAATTCTCATTTTGCTCCTTTTCTTGTCATCATAGAACATGATGCAGGACCCTCCCTTCACCCGGTAGTTCAGAAAAAAAAATGATAGGTGGTGCTTGTGTCGTAAGTTACTTGTTGGAACAGAGTAAAGGGTCCAACATTATATTTCAAATCTCTTGGATATTCATTTTCAATATTGTCATATACTGTGTAATTACAGCTCATTTTATTTGTCATTTTAATAATAAAAGGAAAGGTTAGGGTGGCATAAATAATAATAATAATAATAATAATAATAATAATAATAATAATAATAATAATAGATGGAGTGAGAATGGATCCTCGGCACAAGAAGAAATAACAAAAGACTGCTTCTTAAACAAAGTAAAATCTACATGAATAATAGAAATGTTATTTTCATTTACACTTAACTCATTATTGGGAAGGAATAATAACAACAACGCCCTCATGAATTAAGTAAACAATTAACAAAGGCTTTACAGGTTCAAAGGTCACGAATGAACATCAGATGATTCTATTGTTAAACAACGCGCTAGAGATTGATCATAAAAGTATATGACCCTTGCCACCATAACAACTGCAGGGGTGGGGGTGGGGGTGGGGGAGGGGTGGGGGGGGGGGCATTTGATGGCTACTGATGACGCAGCTAATAGACCTAGAGTCTTCTAAGTCTCACCCTCATAAAACCTTTTCCCAGATCACAACGATAGAATTGGTGTTTCTCGTTGAGCTATACCATGATCTCAGAAAGGCTTGAAATTGGGCTACAAAGATATTGATTCCCTTATGTTAAAAATTTCATTTAAATATAAGGAAAGCTTTAGACCTAAATTAGGATTACGAAGTACAAATGCAATACTTCAAACTAAGAGAACCGATATTTTCGGGCAAAATTAGTCTTCAAAGCATATGAAAAGGTTTCATATCTCAGAGAAAACTTTCAAGGTTTAAGAACATTTAAGGGAAAAAGGAAATAAAAGGAAAATATAAGCATATGCATAAAAAAGAAAAAAAGAGCATGAAGTCACAAATAAAAAGGTTTCGAAATCAAATGTATCATACTAAAATATAAGGAAAATGCTGAGCGATGAAACTGCAAAATAGTTGCTTGCGCTCCGAGGGAAACTACATTAAGCCTATTTCAACAAGAATATATCGTAAATAACCTTCCCAAACTGAACCAAGGCTAACGCTTGGATGCCAACCGGGCAAAGGAGGTTGGCAGGATGAGGAGGAACTAAACACTCCGGATCCTTAACTTAACATGACCCAGAGTGTGCTGAAAATCATACGATACCTCTTTCCTTCTAGACATTCCAACGAGTAGATTTATAGATTTAGTTTAACTTGTGTGGTTTCTCTAACAATTTTGCAGCTTAATTGTAATGGATACTTCAATCTCATAGTCTGCCTCATATATATATATATATATATATATATATATATATATATATATATATATATATATATATATATATATATATATATATAATGTGTGTGTGCCTGTATGCAGTATGCATATATTTGTATGATTAAAATCTTACGGATGCTATTACGGCAATTCTGAAAATAAAATTGTATAAAAAACTACCAAAATAACCATTTATATATATATATATATATATATATATATATATATATATATATATGCATATATATACAGCATATATATATATATATATATATATATATATACATATATATACAGCATATATATATATATATATATATATATGTATAGATATACAAATACATACAGTATATATATATATATATATATATATATATATATATATATATATATATATATATATATGTGTGTGTGTGTGTGTGTATGTGTGTGCGCGTGCCTCTATGCAATATACATACATACATGTATTTGTATAATTAGCACAAAACCTACCTTCTAGATAAGCGTAAATACAAAAGTTACATCAAATTAGTAAAATTATCATAAATGACTAGAACAGATTATAACATAACGTTTTTCTAGTGTGTTTTGCATTTGAAGTAAAACCGCGAAGGCACTTTATATAAATGGAACATTATTTAAATTGTATATTTACAAACAAAATGCCATTCACATTTACGGAAAAGGAGTATTAGCAATAAACAGAGATTAAAAGTAAAGTGAAATAGAAATCTCTACAAAGGAAAATAAGAGCTTATAGGCTGTGTAAAATTCAAGAAGTAGTCTACCACAGTCTTCTAGATGACTCAGTACAAAAGAATATGATCCCTCTAGAAATCGTACGCTAATAAACTAACGTCTGATAAAAGCTGTCTGAGAAAAAAAGGTAGTATTTGATAAATACTAGATGCTAAATGCGCTCACTTCTGCTGCCAACAATCCGGTATCAAAATATATTAGGAGGGAGCAGGATTTAAAAAGAAAATACAGTAGAATATCCATCAATGGACCGTAGCCAATTAGGAAACATGGAAAACCATTAATATCAATTAAAGAAGCTAACTTAAAATACAGTGAAACTCTTCACGAGCAAAATTAGGAAATGTTCTCATTCGCTCAATCATAAAATATAAAGCGCTCCAATATGGAAATTTCTCTCAATATGCAGATAAAGATATATACATATATTTCGCTTAAAATTTCCAGACATTCCTGGACCTATTTGGAAATCAAACTGTCGTCAAAACACCAAGAGCTAACAACGTCGGACGGCTGTTCAAGAAATCTGATCCCTTTAGAGACTCGGGGGAAATTAATTTGCAGCCTCCTGTGACCCTGGTGCCAGTTAAGCATTTCTCTCAAAATGATTCGCTTCAAATCAATCAATTATTCTATTTCTCGTGCCGGCAGTCACTGATACGTCTATGCAAGACATCCGGAATCCACTTATTTATTCAGTCAATATGCTAACTCATTTAAGAGAAGCCCAAGTCTCTAGCATTCATGAAAATAACTTGGCATATAATTGTGTCAAATAATATATTCAGCAAATTGTATTCTGGAAATATTTCGTCAGGCTCCACTTCTCAGCAGCATATGACAACCCCCCTGCCACCTTCCAGTCCAAACCAACCCCACCCCACCCTTAAAACCCGAAACCAGACCTCTTTTGAATACAATGTTCAATTTCCAGAATGCAAACTCGCGACAGAAATAGGATGCTGACTTTAACTTTCGTGAAGGTCACACTTTCCTATGAGGAGCACAGGATGTGACATAATTCCTAAATGGTTTCTGATGTCACCCACGGTAATTTGAATTTGTAAAATAATATACTCTTTCTGTTACAACTGGTTTCAAACAAAAAACCATATTACATCCAAGCTTCCTCAATACATTAACTTTATGGCCAATAAAGACAATACTTGACATTATTGGAACCTACTCTTAACGACAAAGCAACCAAAATTTGAGAAAATTTCAAAGCTGTTAAGTCTTAAATAATCATTTTCGCTTCTAATTCCTCAGAGGAGTTGATTTAAAAAAAAAAAAAAAAAAAAAAAAAAAAAAAAAAAAAAAAAAAAAAAAAAAAAAAAAAAAACAAGGGTTTGAGAAGCTTTTTGTCCAAGAAGCGAGGCAATATTTTTTTTTTTTTTTTGAAATACACGTTGATATAAATGTTATCTAAGAACCAAATAGATAAAAATGACAAATTGTCTCATGAGATGGAAGTTGATCAAAACAATTTATCTAAGAAGCACGTCGATAAAAGGAACAATAAATGTGAGAAGCGAGTTGAGAGAAAAAAAAAAAAAAAAAAAAAAAAAAAAAAAAAAAAAAAAAAAAAAAAAAAAAAAAAACATTTATCAGGGATGAGAATTGTTAAATGGACATCTTTTTGGGGTCAAACAGGTTTTCTAAAAGATAATAACATTAGTGAGGGAAAGTTTAGCCCCTCTTCTTCCACGGCTCAAAATTGAGATATAAATCGTATTATAAATGCAATTGGGAGATACGTGATAAAGTTGTCTTTCCAGGTGGGAGATACAAAACAAAATATTCCTGAAAAAGAAAGACAGGGTGGAATGTATCATCACAAATTAATCCATGAAACAAAAGAGCAACACTAAAATGTATTTTACCAAGAGAAACATAACAAGTGCACCTCTGTAGAGGATGAAGAGGCTGAAGTGAATTAATAAAGATAAAAAACGTGCATGAAATGGACTTCTTTTGATGAAAAAACGGAAAATCTCCAGCTTTTCCCATCCTTTCTCGTTTCTTTCGAGAGAGAGGAGAGTGTGGCAACGAAATGAATCTGAGGAAAGAGAATAGGAATAAAACAGAACGGATTGGCCAGAGAAATAAAAAGGGAAAAAAGAAATATAAGAAAAAAGGAATGTTTTTGCGTTTCCTCAAAATGGCAGAGGGAGGGAATTTATTTGACATTTTTGATAAACCTCCCAATGTCATTAGCAATAAATTCCTAACACTTTCAAAGAAGGAATCAAAAGAAAACGTTTTTCATTTGCCAATCCGTGTTCTTGCAGTGAATGGGACCCAAAAAAATAATGGGGAAAAAATAAAAGTCAAATCCTGAACTGAAAGTGGATTAACGAAGAAATCACACATGATCAAAATCTATACTTTTAAATTCAAACACATATTCATACATACTTAAACAATCCACACAGACACACATGTATATACACACATTATATATATATATATATATATATATATATATATATATATATATATATATATATATATATATATATATATACTGTAGCATCCTGATTTTCCAGCTAGGATTGTAGCTTGTCTAAATAGTGTGTATATATATATATATACATATATATATATATATATATATATATATATATATATGTATATATATATACATATATATATATATATACACATATATATAAAACATATATATATATATATATATATATATATATCATACTCAACCATGACTAGTCCACTGCAGGACAAAGGCCTCAGACATGTCCTTCTACTCGCATCTGCTTAAGGTCTTTCTATGACAGGCTATACCAGCAAATCTTCTTAGCTCGTCAATCCATCGTCTTCTCTTCCTTCCCCTGATTCCTTGGCAATATCTAGGGACCCATTCTGTTATTTTTAATGTCAATCTATTGTCTGTCATTCTTATTATATATCCTGACAATGTCCACTTCTTTATCTTACATCTTGTTAGAATATCCTCTACTTTAGTTTGCTCTCGTATCCTTGTTCTTTTCCAGTCTCTTAGTTTTATTTCCTTCACTATTCTTTCCATAACTCTTTGAGTTGTAACTAGCTTATGTTCTAAGGCTTTAGTAAGGCTCCAAGTTTCCGATGCAAAAGTTAATACTGGTAGGACAATCTGATTAAACACTTTCCTTTTTAGAGAATGTGGCATTTTACTTTTCTTAAATGTTTTTTGGTGATTTCCGTGCTAAAGTAAGCTAGAGGAAGAGAGAATGAGCAGTAAGTAAAGTTGAAGTAACGGCAAGGTATAATAAAAGAGATATGCTTGTAAAATTTGATGAAAGGGGCAATCTTAAAATCATGAACACATATTTCTTTAAAAAAGAACATAGAAAATGGACATGGAGAAGCCCAAATGAATAAACGAAACGAAAAACGAAACAGATTTTATTCTCAGTGAGAAAGTTAATTTAGTTAAATATGTAATAGTGTTCAACAAGTTAAAGTCAGGCTACCTTAGAGTGGTTAGAATTGAGCAAAATTTGTTTAAATCTAAGGAAAGAGAAAAACTAATTTTAAGAAAGAAAATAAACTCTTCAGTAATAAGATGAAAATCTGACGAGTTTAGTTTAGCAATACAAAATAGGTGCAACCAACTACATGACGAAAAGGAAGCAAGTAAAAAAAGGAACAGTAATTAATTTTTATTTCTTTTTTATTGGAATCAGCACAAGAGACCGATGGAAAAGTTCATAAACAAGATCAAGGAAAACTATCAGAAAAGACCAAAAACCTAATAGAGAAAAGATTGGAAATGATGGTGATACCCAAGAGAGATGAAATAGAATTAGCCAAAAAAAAAAAGATAAATAAATAAAAAAATAAAACCCCAAGATAATCGTAAACACATTCCGACCAGAATCAAGGAAACACTAATGAAATGAAGAAACATAAAACTGATGAAAAGATGTGGAACAGGACGCCAACAGATGTTTTCTTTAAAGGATGAAAATGGAAATATCAACAAACGAGAGGTAGAAATAAATATTGCAGAGGATTTCTATACAATACTATATAATAGTGATATAAGAAATAACTTTGTTAATAGAAATAATGAAACACCTGAGCCAGTACCAAAAAGTAAAGAAAGCATTAAATGCATAAAAAGAGGCTAAGCAGCAGGATATGGATTATCAACTGACTTAATAATATGGAAGCAATTTCAAAGTAGTAAAACTAGCTGAACTTTACACAAAATATCTGCAAGAATGTTCTATATCTACAGCTTGGAAAAGCTTTATTATTATACTTATTTACAACAAGAGACACACACAAGACCTGAAAAACTACCTCCCAATACGTTTACTCTTAGTAATATGAAAATTATTTACACAGAGCATATTAGGACGAACAAAATGACAGCTAAACTTTAATCAACTAAAACAGCCGGCAGGCTTTGAAAGTGGGTATTCAACAACTGACCATATCCATGTAATTACCAATCTCATGGAAAAACCCACAGAATATGGTTACCCACAAAATATGGCATTTATAGACTATGAGAAAGTTTTTGATTCTGCCAACATTTCAGCAGTAATGAAAGCCTTTCAAAAACAAGGAATAGATGTTATGTTAAACGGTTGAAGATATCTATTACAGGAAGTACAACAGTCATAAAACTAAATAATGAAAGTGACAAAATCTTGATTGAAAAAGGAGTTATATAGAGAGATCTCATCTACACAAAATTAGTCATATCAAGTCTAGAAGAATCAAGAACTTAGATTGGGAAAATGTAGGAATTAACATTAATGGGGAATACCTTAACCACTGATGACATAGTTCTGTTTAGAGGATAATGGGAAGAATTGCAACAGATATTAGAAGATTTGAATAGAGAAAGTAGAAATGTATGACTCAAAATAAATAAGAGTAAAATTATGATAATGTTCAATAAAAATGCGAAGAGACACCAAATAATGAATATGGAGAAACCTTTAGAGATTTTTAATGAATATACGTACTTAGGACAGACAGTAAGTGTTTCCCTGGAACATAGGACCGAAAACAAGAGAGAGCTTTTGGTAAAAAAAATGAGATTATGCAACGTAAAATGACACTTTCGCTTAAAAGAAAAACATCTAATTAGATAGTCCTACCATTATTAACCCATGCATCAGAAACTTTGAGGCTTACTAATGCCTTAAAACAGAAGCTTATTACAACGGACAGAGATATGGAAGGATTAAAGATAGAAATAATACTAAGAGAGAGAAAAGAACAACATGGATACATGAGCAAACTAAAGTAGGGGATATTCTAACAACACGTACAAAAGAAGAAGAAATGGTCATGGGCAGGGCATAATGAGAATTAGATAAAAGGTGTACATTATGAATAACAGTATGAGTCCCTAGAGATTTCAAGAAGCAGGAGAAAGAAGAGAAAACGATGGATTGATAAACTAAGAAAGGTTCGGGTATAAACTGACATAGAAAGACCATAAACAGGCGTGAGTGGAAGATGTCTCAGGCCTTTGTCCTGCAGTAATACATACACACACACACACATATATATATATATATATATATATATATATATATATATATATACACACACATATATATATAATCAGTATATATATATGTATATATATACATATATATATATATATACACACACACACACACACACATATATATATATATATATATATATATATATATATATATATATATCAATTACTTACTTCAACGTTCTAGGTCAAGTGACGTTTTCCTTAAGACGTTTAATTGAAAAAACACAAAATAAAAATTTAAATTGTTCTTTTGCTCAATTCAATTTCCGTTTTAACCAAGATGAAGATAGCGAAATATTGGCGTAAACCAACTATAAAATCAGAAAGAACTTTACTTCCAGAGAGAGAGAGAGAGAGAGAGAGAGAGAGAGAGAGAGAGTTTTGGTTGTATGTTTACAACCATACATTAAATATCAAATGTAAAAGAATTAGGCTAAATCGGGTAAACCAATATTCATATGTGAGACTGGGTTTCTGGAAATGGACAATTTGTAGAATACAACAATAATATTCAAGTAAAAATTGATGGATTGAAACTGGAATTCATTGATGTTGTAGCTTACTGGAAACCTTCTAGACTGACAGTCCTTTGGACGGGACTTCCAGCGACCCTCAAGAACCATTGTTTTAAGAAATGCTTGCAACCTCACCATCTTCATGAGCTAGGTCTACCTGCCGAGTCATCAGCAGCCATTGCCTGGCCCTCTCTGGTCCTAGCTTGATAGCGAGGGACCTTGGAAACAGACCATATTTATATATGGTTAGTCTCTAGGACACTGTCCTGTCCTTCGCCTCTGCCCTTCCTGAGCAACCTTTAAACCTTTAAACACTAGAGACAATAATTAAAGTCGAAATCCCTACGGATAAAACATTCGAGCTTTGAAGCCTACTAATTCAAAAGTGAAAGAGAGATTAATGAGAAAATGGATCTCAGGATTAAACATGCTAATGTAGAGGGAGGAAGGAAATCCTGGGTTAACAAAGTGTCTATTTTGATATTCGGACGAGGAGATAGAAGACATAAGATTAGGAAAACCTCTGAAAATTACTTTTGAAGAAGCAAGGAAGACAATTAGGACTGAAAAATATATATTTGTTTGGAGTTATTATGATTACAAGTAATTTGCTGAGGTAGGGTGGGGAAAAAGTGATGAAATGACTAAATTAAGTTTGTGTAGTAAATCTGATAAGAGAAAGGTTACAAAAGGATGGATGAGAGCATTTACTGTTCCTTTGTATATAGATGATGAATGAATTCTAGTTGCATAAAGTAACTTAATACCACATGATGTTCGTTTGGTAGTATTGTGAAAGTAAGTCAGTTGTCTGTTGAATTATAGGCAAGTTAAGAGAGTTTATGGATTTTTTTTTTCATGTATCAGTTAGATAAGAAATTGGAAAAAAAAATTATATATAGAAGCAGAACAAGCACATGTGAGAATCGATAGAGAAGTCATGTGGAGGATGAAGGAAATGAAAGGTTTATGAGACGACCAGTTTAAGGTAGCGAAAATGATTTTTTAGGGGTAAAAGTAAAATATGTATCATGATTTACAGGTGAGAGACTGACTTGTGTGATTTGCAAATGTGACTAAAGTGTCTATATCTCCGTGGCTTGTTTATAACCATTATATCTAGAGTAATGAGAGAACTGGAAGATTAAATATCACATGTATATTATGCAAAAATGCTGAGTTGTGGATAAAAATAAGATATGAATAGTTAATATTTGTAGCAGATGCAGTACTAATTAAAAATATTACAGATAAACTGAAGAAACTGGTGAAAAAGATAAATTGTGGTATATTTATTGCCCGAGAAAAAATTCCTTCTCCTCCCATTGCCCAAGGTAAAACTAATACCAAACCTTATTTCAATCGTATATACTCTTGACGAGTATATAGTGAGCTTCCCTTCAAAGACATAGTTAGAGGAAAAAAAAAACCGAAATAAACAATAAACAATTATATAGAAGCATACTAAGAACAGATATTAAGGAGGTTACGCCCTTTGAGGATATACTAGCAAAAAAGTTTAATTTAAAGATATGCAGTAGGTATTAGGAAAAATGCAACATTACTAGTAAACGAATGTATGGGGTGCCCCTTTCAGGCTTCGGCAACAATTGGTAGATCCACCTAAGGTAACTCGCAATCAAATCTAATCATCAGGAATAAAAAAAAAAAACTCATTTATGAGGACAGTATCATCTAAGAAGTATGTGTACGCATATAACACATTTAAGATATATTGAGACAGATGAACCAATATATACGATAGAAGGATATTAAAGAGAAAGCAAAATAGAGGGAGAGGAAAATCAAGTGTAAATTATTAAAATTATGTATACAATACAAATACATACACACACACACACACACATATATATATATATATATATATATATATATATATATGCATATATATATATATATATATATATATATATATATATATATATTTATATACATTTATATAATTACACACATACGCGCGTGAAAATAAATCTCAAAGGCATTTAACATTGAATTCTGCCTTTGGGAATGTATATCCACGGGAAACTAATTTATGATAGACGCTTCTGGTTGGGCAAAGATTCGTGCCTATGCTTCTAATACGAAACAATACCAGTATTGACCCCTTCACTAATCGAACTATCAAGATAGATAGATAGATATTATTATCATCATCATCATTATTATTATTATTATTATTATTACTAGCCAAGCTACAACCCTAATTGGAAAAGCAAGGTGCTATAAGCCTAAGGGCTCCAACAGGGAAAAATAGCCCAGTGAGGAAAGGAAATAAATAAATGATGAGACTAAATTAACAATATATTATTCTATAAACAGTAACAGCGTCAAAACAATTATGTCCTATATAAACTATTAACAACGTCAAAAACAGATATGTCATATATAAACTATAAAAAGACTCATGTCAGCCTGGTCAACATAAAAATATTTGCTCCAACTTTGAACTTTTGAAGTTCAACTGATTCAACTACCCGAATCAGGTAGTAGGTTGGCCTGGGCACCAGCCGCCCGTTGAGATACTACCGCTAGAGAGTTATGGGGTCCTTTGACTGGCCAGACAGTACTACATAGGACCCTTCTCTCTGGTTACGGTTCTTTCCCTTTGCCTACACAGACACCGAATAGTGTGGCCTATCCTTTACAGATTCTCCTCTGTCCTCATACACCTGATAACACTGTGATTACTAGACAATTCTTCTTCACCCAAGGGGTTAACTACTGCACTGTAATTGTTCAGTGGCTACTTTCCTCTTGGTAAGGGTAGAAGAGACTCTTTAGCTATGGTAAGCAGCTCTTCTAGGAGAAGGACACTCCAAAATCAAACCATTGTTCTCTATTCCTAGGTAGTGCCATAGCCTCTGTACCATGGTCTTACACTGCCTTGGGTTAGAGTTCTCTTGCTTGAGGGTACACTTGGGCACACTTTTCTATCTAGTTTCTCTTCCTCTTGTTCTGTTAAAAGTTTTTATATTTTAAATAGGAAATATTTATTTTAATATTGTTACCATTCCTAAAATGTTCTATTTTTCCTTATCTCCTTATTTCCTTATTTCCTTTCCTCACTGGGCTATTTTCCCTGTTCGGGCCCCTGGGCTTATAGCATCCTGCTTTTCCAACTAGGGTTGTAGCTTAGCATTTAATAATAATAATAATTAGGAAGATCATTCCACAACTTGGTAACAGCTGAAATAAAACTTCTAGAATACTGTGTAATATTGAGCCTCATGATGGAGAAGGCCCGGCTATTAGAATTAACTGCCTGCCTAGTATTACGAACAGGATAGAATTGTCCAGGGAGATCTGAATGTAAAGGATGGTCAGAGTTATGAAAAATCTTATGCAACATGCATAATGAACTAATTGAACGACGGTGCCAGAGATCTAGATAAGGAATAAGAAATTTGATAGACCGTAAGTTTCTGTCCAACAAATTAAGATGGGAATCAGCGGCTGAACACCACTCAGAACAAGGTAGAATGAAAGAATTAAAACACTTCTTCAGAATAGATTGATCACCGAAAATCTTGTAAGAATTTCTCAATAAGCCATTTTTTTTGTGCAATTGAAGAAGACAGAGACCTAATGTGTTTCTCAAAAGTAAATTTGCTGTCGAGAATCACACCTAAAATTTTAGGAGTCATACAAATTTAAAGAAACATTATCAATACTGAGATCCGGATGTTGAGGAGCCACCGTCATTGACCTACTTACAATCATACTTTGAGTTTTGTTAGGATTCAATTTCATACCCCATAATTTGCATCATTACTATTACTATACTCACTATGGTGACCATCAACAACAACTCTTTGAGATCTATTACTTGAAAAATTAATAATAATGCTAAGAAACGACCCACCCACTCCCAACTGTTTCAGTTTGAAAACAAGGGTTTCATG
>NC_090740.1:135590408-135597908 GCF_036898095.1 Palaemon carinicauda | reverse complement strand
ACAATAAAAACAAAATATTTCCAGTGCAATAACAACATTAAATTAGATCTTCATATAACAACATTATATTAGATCTTTCACATATGAACTAGAAAAGAAAAAGGAAGAGAAATAAGATAGAACACCATACCCAAGTGTACCTCCAGGCAAGAGAACCCTAATCCAAGACAGTGGAAGGCCATGATACAGAGGCTATGGCACTAACCGAGACTAGAGAATAATGGTTTGGTTTTGGAGTGCCCTTCTACCATTACCAAGAGTAAAGTAGCCACTGAACAATGACAGTGCAGCAGTTAACCTATTGAGCGAAGAAGAATTGTTAGGTAATCTCAGTGTTGTCAGGAGTATGAGGACAGAGGAGAATGTGATAAAAATAAGCCAGACTATCCAGTGTATGTGTCGGCAAAGACTAAATGAGCAATAACCAGATTGAGGGATCCAATGTAGTACTGGCTGGCTAGTCAAAAGGAGAAACTAGGAAATATATAAACAATAGGAGAATAAACTATCAACATAAAACACTTCAAGTGCAAAAACTACATTAAATTAGATCCTTCCCATAAAAAAAGAGAAAGAGAACTAAGATCAAACAGCATACTCGAGTGTACCTTCATGCAAGACAACTCTAATCCAAGACAGTAAAAGGCCATGATACAAAGGATATTATTATTATTATTATTATTACTTGCTACCCTACAACCCTAGTCGGGAAAGCAGAATGCTATAAGCCCAGGGGCCCCAACTTGGAAATAGCCCAATGAGGAAAGGAAACTAGGAAACATAAAATGTTTCAAGAACTGTAACAACATTAAAAAAAATATTTCCTAGATAAACTATGAAAACTTTAACAAAAAAAGAGGAAGATAAATTAGATACAATAGTGTGTCCGAGTGTACCCTCAAGCAAGAGAACTCTAACTTACAACAGTGGCTGACCATGGTACACAGGCAATGGCACTAACCAAGATTAGATAAGAATGGTTTGAATTTGGAGTGCCCTTCTCCTAGAAGAGCTGCTTACCATAGCTAAAAGTCTTCTACCCTTACCAAGAGGAAAGTAGCCACTGAACTATTACAGTGCAGTAGTTAACCCATGGAGTGAAGAATTGTTTCGAAATCTCAGTGTTGTCAGGTGTATGAGAACAGGAAAATGTGATAAAAAAAGGCCAGACTGTTCTGTGTATGTGTAGGCAAAGACAAAATGAGCCGTCACCAGAGAGAGAGAGAGAGAGAGAGAGAGAGAGAGAGGGATCCAATATAGTGTCCAGTCAAAGGACCTAATAACTCTCTAGCAGTACTATTTCAATGGGTGGCTGGTGCCCTGGACAACCTACTGCCTATATACACACCCATACACACACACACACATATATATATATATATATATATATACATATTTATATATATATTATATATATACTGTATATATATGTGTGGTGCCTAAACAAAATAATATAATTTTGATAGAGATAGTCTATTACCAATATATAGTGTATCACTGTATCACTGACGACCGTTCGCTAATCATCAATACCAAAAAAAGAATTACTATTTAATTATGAGGTGACCATCTAAATTAGGTTACAACATTTTAAAAAATTGTATATAAAAATACATCGAATAGAAAATATTCAAGTGAATCTGATTTTACTCGATATTAATTACCATAATTATACTGTTTAATTAAAATCGACAAAACTGCAATTCCAATAAGTCCTCTCATCAATGCATAAATATCTATAGATATATCGAGTAAAATAAATCTCAGACGGTTGCTCGAGTCCCGCTGAGACTCGTTAGTGCCTTTAGTGTCTGCAACCTTACCATCCTTGTGAGCTAAGGTTGAGGGGTTTGGGGGAGCCTTTAGGACTATAAGCTGAGTCATCAGCAGCCATTGCCTGGCCCTCCCTGGTCCTAACTTGGGTGGAGAGGGAGCTCGGGCGCTGATCTAGGGCATTATCCTGCTTGGTAGGGCAATGTCACTGTCCCTTGCTTCTGCCAGTCATGAGTGACCTTTAAACCTTTAAACCTTTAAATGTTCAGTTGATCTTTAAGATGAATAAAAATATGAACATGACGTCACACCACTGATTAATTAGTTTCTATATAATTTCATAATCAAATTGCAGGTTGCTGACTAATTGAATTTATGGAATGACGCCTTAAATGGCTCCACGAGTAACCATTGCCAATCAAAACTATAAGTGAGTTTTTAAATTCAATTTTAATTACAATTTCTTGGCCCTTGGGTCGAAAATCCAAAAAGTGCGTAACAGCAAGGAAGGCCGTCATTCCTTCAACCCCAGGACGTAGATGACATGTAAATGTGATATTTGTTCATAGTTTCTATATTTTCCAATATGGGATTATGTTTGGATGGGAATATTATCAATTATAATTACATTAATTACATTATTCAATAGCCTATTCTGTTTATAAAATAAAATTTACTTTCACCATTGGGTTTGAAGCATTATTCATATATTTTCTCCAAAATATAAATGAGTTGAAAGGAAAATTATTTGAGCTGGCAAAATCCTTGTGTGTATATATATATATATATATATATATTATATATATACATATAAATATATATATACATATGAATATATATATATATATATATATATACCTGAGTGTGTGTTTGTATATACGCGTGTTTGTGTCACACAGGAAATTAGTACATCATAATTATGAGTATATTTGTCTCAGAAAAATCTTTATATGTAACGTAAATCTCTCTCTCCTCTCTCTCTCTCTCTCTCTCTCTCTCTCTCTCTCTCTCTAAGTTTTCATAGTTGACCTGACACCGGCGGGCAAAATAGCACCGAGAGATATTTTCTTTACAATGCACATGTAATCTTACTTCCAGTGTTGTAATTACTGCGTATTTTTAAGGAAACATACGACTGTGGATTAAACAATGCTGAGACATATTTTTTTTCTTTTAGTTATCTATTCACGGAATAAAAATCTAGCTTAATTTTATTATTTGCTAGAAAGCGACTCTTTGACACTAAAACGAGAGAGAGAGAGAGAGAGAGAGAGAGAGAGAGAGAGAGAGATTTCCTCTGACATAGAAATAATCTTGTAACGAAGTAGAATGTAGTAATAGAAATTGTGTTCAATTTACCAAACTGATTAAGAAGCTGTCTGATCAGCCATGCCAAATTCATGCTCAATGTCTTAGCTTCGAAAAGACACCTTCCCAGCATCCTACTACGAAAGCACAATTTACTAAGAGCAGAATTGCTAAGCGTCGAAAAGTGAGTGTTATTCGCAGGAGGTAAGATTTACTACAACTTGCTTGTTGAAGTGCTAAATCTCTCTCTCTCTCTCTCTCTCTCTCTCTCTCTCTCTCTCAGGTTTTGATGACATGAGAATGGTATGAGATACGAAATGTGTTGCATTAAATGTCTTGTAACATATGTTGTACTTTATTGGATGCCAATAGCCTCCATAGTTACCAGCTGATGAGTGTCTCTCTATCCGTGTATGTTTATGTCTACTGACCTTTGGACTAAGGTTTGAAAACCTAGAAACACTCTTGCTATTTAGTTACTGCAATTAGCAACCCACTATTATTTAATACAACTCAGTATTATTGAATACATTTTCTTTATTACGCAAAAAGTTTTTCTCCAAGTTCATAAACCTAATTATATAACCCTCTTTATATGTTCTGAAATATGATAATTATGTCTACTTTCATTTGCGGTATATAATACAGCCTATTGAATATCAAGTAAATATTTACATGGGTTTTATTTATAAAGGCCACACAAATTTATGGACCACGTTCAAAAAAATCCAACTCAAATATTTATCAAAATCATGGTCTGAATAATAATATAAACACTGGTTTGATATTCCCAAATGTGTCACCGATAAAAGCTGAAACACACATTTGAACCAATTATGAATGATACAGGAATATGTGGTGAGATTTTCATTCATCATGAGATTAATCTAAACTCCACTACTTCCTTTTCATGTAAGCGCAGGAAATAAATAATACTAAATTGCATACTTTTCATGTCAGCGTGATTGGTATAAAACGGCATAGTACGTTTTTCATTTTTGTTAACATGGGATTGTATTGTGAATCATTCCGGCATGTGAGACTGATACATATGGAGACGCGTGCGTTTAATTTAAACTCCAGTGCATGATTTTCATATGTGAATGATCAATCAAAACTTGTATCGCATGTCATTGACATAAAACTGCAAAGATATCCACTCCAAGAGAAAACGCTGAAGAAACTTTCTGGTTCTGGCGTTTCATTCCGAAGTTCTCCATAAAAAGGTTGCTGAAGAAAAAAAAGGATTTATATTTCTAAGGCAGGTTCTTTGCGTGAATCAATGATTCACACGAAACTGAATAGAATGCTTTTCACTTCCATTAACACAGAACTGCATATGCTGTCTCTTAATGTATTATTACTACAAAACTAAAGAGCATGCTTCATGTTGCTATAAACCTGTAAATAAGAATGAAGTTTTGTAAAATCTGACAGTGAATAGCGTTTCAAAAATACATTAAAATATGAGATAACGAAATAATAATTTCATGTTACCTTTCATATCACATACATATTATTATGGAGTGTGCACTGAAAATTAAACATTGTGCCATCTGCCATCATTCCACTGTAATTACTCTGTATAGCCTAAAAGATTCCAGACTGTCCTTTTAGTAACACAAGTAACAACCAGTAACTCGTCCCTAAACGTTACTACCGATGCCTACCCATTATTCAAGATACAATCCTTTATAGGTTATCTCTGGAGACGAGTGTGTCGCAGGTAATGGCTATTTGCACAATGGATTTCATGGAATCTTGCTCTCTAAAAGCGACATATGAAGAAATTCAGAAGTAAATATTCCCCGGGTTCATCGCTTGATGGAATGAAGGATAACTTTTAACTTCACAAAGTTTTGACATTGTCATCAGAAAGGGACACCAGGGAAAAAGCGAGGCTACGTCTTTCAAAGGTATTTTCTGCTTGCAGAAAAGGCCCCATGTCGACAGAATGGAAATCCATTCGAGATGTCCTTCATGAAGACATTAATCCAACATTATGAAATCTCACACAGAATTATAATAAGGGAAAAATACATTTAAGTAATTTTCCAGTTAATTCGTTCAACACAATAATATCAATAAGCTTATCACACTTACACTGCCATTCTACTATGTTAGCCTTCAATTATCTAAATTGAATAATGAGCTTATTACATATCTTTCAGCAAAAAATGAAAAACTTAGAAAATCTTAAGACCACAAAGGGTCTTCATGCCTTCTTAAAATGCAATTTTCAACTCACGTTCGAAAGAAATAAACGGTAATATTTAAATGAAGTAATTCTCCTCATATTCAAATGAAACATAATGACATGGTATGTAATGAAGTATGAATAAAGCTGCTGTTAAGGAACGAGAAACATTTCGGTCTGGGAGGAAATGTGAAACGGAAGCCATTTCATCAAGAGGGATTCTTTTTGTTAAGAGTTTTCTTTTTCGTAATGAGCTAATATTTCCTCCAAGGCAAGGAGGGACGTTAGAAGTAAGATGAAAAATCAAGATGTCTCATATCGCTTTGTAATTATGTTATATATATATATGTATGTATATATATATATATATATATATACATATACATATAAACAGTATATATATATATATATATAGACATATACATATATATGTTTATATATATGTATGTATATATGTATATATATATACATACACATTATATATATATATATATATATAATATATATATATATAGTAAATATATATATATATATATATATACATATACGTATATATATATATATATAGACACACACATATATATATATATATATATGTATATATATATATATATATATGTATTATATATATATATGTGTGTGTGTGTGTGTGTGTGTATTATTGATATATAGATAGGTATAAGGACATAGATATATAATCTACTGAAGTATCTTTATCCTTTATTTATAAAATATAGCAGCCACAGGACCCTCACAGCAGTCTTAGGCTGAAGACTGTTGCAGGATTTCTCCTCATAATGGTTTACTGTGTACTGAAAGTCTTTACATAAAGTTTATAACTTTAGTATCACTTAATGACAAGGTAGACAAAATAATTAGGAAACAAAAATACAGAGATAATTCCTTATTTTGTGACTATTTATATTATAGTCTTGTAAGTGGTAATGTCTGACATTAGTAAGGTATTAGCTTTCAGTATAATTAATACTAGGCAAAACAATTGCAATAGCTCAATATCTCAGGGCGATGGTATAAGAAATAATGTAATGAAGAAAGTTAGGAATATAATAGATATTTTCATCACAGCATATAAGTGTATAAAAGCTTCTTTTTACAACTGCTTTTAACTTGAAATTTACCCTTAATGATTACTCGTAGCTGAAATCAGAAAAAGTTTTGCGATGATTCAATTTCTATCATCAATAACTTTCAATAAATTCTCAATATGAATCAAATCAAATAAAATAAAAAATTGTTCTTTTTATCATTACCACTGACATTTCGGTTCGAGAATACACAAATGCATAACTGCAAAGACTATCGGACTGCAGTGAATGGAAAAGCCATAAAGGGGAATACGACCGATAGGTAATTGCGGGACCAAAGACAACGGAAGTCAAGGAAATTTGAAATTTTTGGTGAGCCGTTGCAACGGTTAAGCTAACTTAGTAGGGGAAATTGTACAAACTATCAGGGCATCGACTCATAAGCACCAATCAGTTCTTAAACAACGGATGGATAATGAGTCTTTTCCCTGTACAACTTTGTCACTTCTAAATAGGTTTGTGGTAGGCCATTATCTGTTTCCTAGTTTGCAATTGGGTTTTCGTAAAGGCCTTGGAGCATGTTGTGCCCTTCTTACAATCTCCAATGCTGTACAAAAGCCTCTTGATAGTGGTCAGGAAGCTCGTATGATTGGCCTTAATTTTAGTACTGTTTTTGACCATGTTAATCACGAGGCCCTTGTCTTTAAATTCAAACATCTAGGAGTGGGAGTGTCTTTTCTTAGCATCCTAATTCTGGGGTCACACTTGGGCGATACGCATTGGTATCAGAGGAGATATTGAAAAATCCCGAAAATTTGAATACCGCAGGCGCTTTCAGGTAATATTCCAGCACATATTTTTCGAAAACGCAAGACACCCTGGCATGCTCGACTCATGATGTGGAGTAGGCGACCAGGGGAGATGCACACTGCAGGCACAGAGCAATAAGGGTGATACATGGGGATACATCGCCATGCAATACACCACTGTATATGGGATCGCATCACAGTTGGCCAGTAGGGACATCTCAATTGGTCCGGCACATTGAGGTAGTGATCTTTGCCTACACAATATACATGCGATATGGGTCTCAGCATACGTGATCCCAAGACTCACGTATATAAAGGGTTTCAACGACTCAACTTAAGCATTTTATATCATAAATAAAAAAATAAT
>NC_090740.1:135577908-135587908 GCF_036898095.1 Palaemon carinicauda | reverse complement strand
AAAAATGTTTAGCTGACGAATCCCTCCTTTGCAATGCATGAGCCCGACAGACAGGAAAGAAAAGGGATACAACGGGAAGTTGCAGTTTAATAAATCAGTCAGTTCGATCTCCTTAAGTGTTTTGTTTATCATTTTCATGCCATCCAGCATGCAAAGAATTTCAAGATATGGGGTTATTTTTCTGTTTGACAGAGAGAGAGAGAGAGAGAGAGAGAGGAGGAGAGAGAGAGAGAGAGAGTTGTAAAACTTGATGAGAATAAGAACGAATAGGAGATATGTTCCTAGTACATTATTTGGTACGTGCACACTGACGAATTTACTGAGAGAGAGAGAGAGAGAGAGAGAGAGAGAGAGAGAGAGAGAGAGAGAGAGAGTTGTGATCCCTGATGAGAAAAAAAGAAGATGACAAATGTTCCTAGTACAAAAATGTGTACGTGAACACTGACGAATTTACTGAGAGAGAGAGAGAGAGAGAGAGAGAGAGAGAGAGAGAGAGACTGACTCAAGTTTACAAATTATTTTTTTGTTCATAATCGTTAAATACCACATGGAATCTGAATATCAAAACACACTTATTAATGAACATAACAGAATTTACATGGATAGAAGCTTTAAGTATAATATGAAGTTGAAGGGCATATACTTTAAAAAGAGTAATTCTCATATGCTGTCAAATCATCAATGGAAATTCTAAGTACTGTGCTTTCTTTAGGAAGGTAGAAAAAATCCGATAATTAAATCAGACAGATTGTTGTACATTTTCTGTAACTTGCGAAAAATTAGTAATTAAAGATGGGCATTTTGTGTCAACCTCTGTACCATGGTCTTCCACTATCTTGCGTTAGAGTTCTCTTGCTCGAGGGTATACTCGGGCACACTATTCTATCTAATTTTTCTTCCTCTTGTTTTGTTGAAGTTTTTTAGTTTATATAGGAGATATTTATTTTAATATTCTTAAAATATTCATTTTTTTCCTTGTTTCCTTTCCTCACTGGGCTATTTTCCCTGTTGGAAGCCCCTAGGCTTATAGCATTCTGCTTTTCAAACTAGGGTTGTAGCTTAGCAATTAATAATAATAATGATAATAATAAAAATACATGATGTATCATGGGTAAATTACTTTTCATACGAATTTGATTGTAGGAGCAAACAGCGTATAAATGTTGAAAATCAAGCTCAATGTTAATTAGATTATTATTATTAATTATGAAATTTATATTGTATTATGAAATAAACCTTTTCCAAGTTTCACAGAATCTAAGATACCATTAAATAATTACTTCTTTCTCTATACATAGACACTTACAATAACTTCAAGTACGTCGATATATATTTAAATGAAAAAAAAAAAATATGTGTAAAATTCAAATTTTAAAATAAAATGAAAAAAAAAAAATCTTCATAAGATAAGTCAATTGAACGTCAAAATTTTGATCATATCGAATATATATTAATTACATAAAAATAAGATATCACATCTTGCTACGAATACCAGCAATTTTCTGCTCTTGACTGGCAGGTAGGAAGCTTGGCTATGTCGGCGGCTATTCCCTGGTTTTATGGAGCAATATCCCGCCAGGTCTCCTCTCTCATTTGCGGAAAATCGCCGATTGACCAAATCCCGGAAATTCTCCGATGGCATTCGAAGAATGTGCCGTGGCCAAGTCAACCGACTTTCATATATTTCTACAAAGAATCGATTCTGTCGTTTGTAAAACTTGATGAGATTAAGAACGAATAGGAAAAATGTTCCTAGTACATTAATTGGCACGTGCACACTGATGAATTCACTAAGAGAGAGAGAGAGAGAGAGAGAGAGAGAGAGAGAGAGAGAGAGAGAGAGTTGTAAAACTTGATGAAATTATGAACGATTAGGAAAAATGTTCCTAGTACATTGATTGGCACGTGCACACTGACGAATTTACTGAGAGAGAGAGAGAGAGAGAGAGAGAGAGAGAGAGAGAGAGAGAGAGTTGTAAAACTTGATGAGATTAAGAACGAATAGGAAAAATGTTCCTAGTACATTAATTGGTACGTGCGCACTGACGAATTTACTGAGAGAGAGAGAGAGAGAGAGAGAGAGAGAGAGAGAGAGAGAGTTGTAAAACTTGATGAGATTAAGAACGAATAGGAAAAATGTTCCTAGTACATTGATTGGTACGCGCACACTGACGAATTTACTGAGAGAGAGAGAGAGAGAGAGAGAGAGAGAGAGAGAGAGAGAGGAGAGTTGTAAAACTTGATGAAATTATGAACGATTAGGAAAAAATGTTCCTAGTACATTAATTGGCACATGCACACTGACGCAATTACTGAGAGAGAGAGAGAGAGAGAGAGAGAGGAGAGAGAGAGAGAGAGAGTGTGAAACTTGATGAGATTAAGAACGAATAAGAAAAATGTTCCTAGTACATTGATTGGTACGTGCACACTGACGAATTTACTGAGAGAGAGAGAGAGAGAGAGAGAGAGAGAGAGAGAGAGAGAGAGAGGGAGAGAGAGAGATGCGATGGCAACTGAAGAAGGTCTCCAATGACCAAGATAGTCCCGTAAACAACAATGGCTGTAATTCCAAGAACCTTTCCAATACTTTAATCTGTCAGTCTCGTTGTTTGTTTTTTCTTTATTGTGTATTCCAACTTTTCATTGTACCCATATCTATATTGGTAAAAATTTATGAAAAATATAGATCGTCTTAAATTAAACGGTATATAAAAATATCTAAATTGATTGCAACGCTAATCCTTCTAGATCTCATTTTAATCACCTTGATAACAAGGGAAACATGAATATGATGCAAATATTCGACTCCTAGTGTACATATACAAAATCTATGGCTGATTTTCGTATAAATGAAGCCTCATTTATAAAACTTTATTGATATGTTATTGTTTCGATTATGTACCAAAATATACCAAGTTCATAAATGAGGATCAGTTCCCGCTCAATCAATCATTGCAGGAAAACATATATAACCTATAAGAATGCTTTTGTTTTGTTACGCAACAGGAATTTACACAGATTTAAACAACAAATAATTTCCTCCGTAACATCAACAATTTCCCTCATATTCTATAAAGGACTTAAACGTTAAGATTCAATTACTTAATATGTACAATTCAAGGAATATTGGTCAATCAATACCAATTCTATCCGAGTAAAAGGGAAGAAAAGAGAGAAGCACTTCATTGAAAACTATCTTGCTCTTCCCAGAATAGATATGAAAATCCCTAGAGGTGGTCACGTCTCCTGTCTCGTTAAAGAATGACGATAATTAACAAAAGAACACTCCGGGAAAAGCAATTGTACCAACCGTGTGTCACACGATCGTACATAATTAATTTTGCTGCTTGTATCTTCACTCTTCCCTCGCACTAAAAAGAACCAGAATAAACATGTCTGCTTTTCTCATCTGTAACAGTGTCGATTTTTTAACATGAAAATTTTTGTTGCTTTGAGATTTTGTATATAAAGGAGTGTTCTACAATAAACTCACTCAGTTGCTTTCATACTGTCTTTGAGTCACAACCTTCTCTCGGCCCGTCACACAATCATCCATAAAACGGCCACTTGGGGTTTAAGCGTCATCATTTAGGGGCTGTGGTGGCCTACTGGAAAACGTTCCTGTCCAGTGTTCTACTGGACAGGAGGTCGAGTCCCGTTCAAAATCGATAGTTTCTTGTAGTGCCTGCAACCTCACCCTGCCTGTGACGTAATGATGGGGGATTTGAGGGAGCCTATGGGTCTACCTGGTGAGTCATCAGCATTGCCTAGCCCTCCCTGGTCCTAGCTTGGGTGGAGAGGGGGCTTGGGCGCTGATCATATGGATTATATAGTCAGTCTCTAGGGCATTGTCACTGTCCCTTGCCTCTGCCAATCTTGAGCGCCCTTAGAAATCTTTAAATGGATGACGAAAATTATTTGAATGTGAAATCATAAGAAATAAAAATACCGTGACTAGAAAATAGTATATATTTTTCTAAGGTAAAAGAACAACATTAAATAGTCTACTTCTGATACGGTAAAGGACAATCGGAGTGTCAAAAGGAAGTTAATGACAAAAATGTCAGTCCATTGCAAAAGCAGTTTTTAAACATTAGCGGAAAAGTATGATTCAACACCGGGGAAAAAATTCTTTGGATACGAACTGTTTTCTTACACAGAAAAAGTAATTTCGAAATAATCATAAAAAAAGGCAAAATTCTGACTACTAAAACGCATATTCATATCTAATAAAATGGCAATAGTGGTACTCATGATTTATGCCTTAGTTATATATATATATATATATATATATAGAGAGAGAGAGAGAGAGAGAGAGAGAGAGAGAGAGAGAGATGTATATCTGAATATACTGTATATGAGTGCGTGCGTGTTTGTGTTCATGGCCTATTGCGAGTTAAAAAAAGAACTTTACATTGTCAGTACTGTAATTATTACAATCACACTCTAAGAAGTAATATACAATTCCCTGCGTATTAGTTTAAACTCCCGTCAGACGTGTAATATAGATTTGCCATACAATATATTAAAATTGCTCTTATTCTAGGATCTAAAGGCATTGATATTAACAGTTGTTCAGACAAGTAAATGCAGTCAGATTTACATAAATTTTATTTAAGTTTAAAACTAATTGTTATACCAAAAACAGCAATAACTGAACGGCTATATATATCTTAGAAACAACAATAATTGAACGGCGATATATATATATATATATATATATATCAATTATGGAAAATAATCAAATATACCTAAAAGCTTTGTGACGTGAATATTCTATAGATTTTTGTCCTTTAATCACATTGAAAGCATAGAATAAATGAAACTTCGTATTCCTCTATAATTCTATTTCGTCATATTTTCATAGATGAATTACTCAGTTTTAATGTATTTTTCTCCAAATCCATCCCCAAATTAATTCCCTTTAATACATTATAGGTGATCCTTAGCAGGGTCGCCTGGAAATAAGTACTGGAACTTTGTAAGGAGAGCTTTAATATAAATAACAATCTACCTACTTTTCTAGCAACATACATGTAATTATGTTTATATTTTAAACTTTAAATCTAGTGTTTTATTGGATAAAGGGATGCTTGTTCTAGCATTCTGTAAGTACTAGCGTAGAAATTACAAACATAAAGTACCTATGCGATTTTGATTTCAGGTAATAAAACTGATTCTTCAACCCTTACACACATTGCATTTCACACTTCTTCAAAAGAAACAAAGCTAACAACCTTAAAAAAAAAAATATATATATATATATATATGATAATAATAATAATAATAATAATAATAATAATAATAATAATAATAATAATAATAATAATATCTGTATGATAGACATTTGAGTATTTTTTCCTCATAAAATATTGCATTCTCTTGAAATGACGCAATAAGCACACAGCTTAAGTGATGATATGTATGTTTGATGGACTGTCTGGGCATCAACGTTTCATAAACTAGGCTATGAATATATCAGATCCCGATGAGCCGTTCACCTCGTAATTTAAAACTTAGAACCAGAAAACAGATTTCAACTTGAAAAACCATTGCCGCTACACCCTCTGCCGTATATGGTAATGAGCGGATTTAATATTCCCGCCTGGAATTACCAACAAATTCAATGACTCAAAGTTTACTTGGGCCGTTTAATAAAAGCTTGGCGTTCCTGTTTGCGACTCGTTTTGCATACATATTGAAGTAATAAACGTAATATGCTCAATGCTGAAGTTCAGTACCAAGTTTAATAAGACTGGAGCAAACAACAGTAAACAAATGACGGTGTTTTTGGTGTTACGACCTGTCTGCGAGGATGCTTTTTTTTTAGGAAATTGTGTCACCTTTTCTTTATCTTACTCATTCTTCACACTGTTTTATCCCTCCTTTTTAAACTGAAAGCAAATCGTAATGATATTTTTCTTGGGTATCACTTCAACTTCCGAAAGACTTGTATAAACTGTCTGTCTGTCTTACAACGAAACTGAACTCCTCCTTCCCTAATGGTTCCACACGCGTTTTCAAACATTCAAATTTTCAGTTGAAGTTGATTAAGTTTAATATAAGGGTAAAATTTTGCTATCAATACTGCCGTTGTTCTTTTCATCAATAATCTTTTAGAATTGCCATAAAGTCCTCTTCGACTTATTCTTGCTGTCAATGTCGAAAGATGAAAAAGAATAAACATCATATATTGGAAAGTCAAGTCAGATAACCTTCCTTCTTAATTTTCTCCAAAAGAATTTTTTTAAACAACAACTAAACTCTCCGCTCGGTATTTCCCTCCCTTTTCAAAACACACTTTTTCCATCTGAACCAATTAACTTATTATCAGGCTCTCCCCCATTCTCTCTATCTGTCTCTATGTCTGTGTGTGTCTCCAATTCCCTTATTGCCGTTACATGCAGATCTTAATTCACAATCCTCAGAATAACATGATATCTCGCTTACCATAATCTAAACTGGAACGTAGTGATCATGCCTCACAAGCCAAGTCTCACTATTTTTGTATTAAGAACGGAGGTGGTGCCATACATATGTGCAGACGTGAGTATAATATATATATATATATATATATATGTATATATATATATACACACAGATAAATAATCATGTACAGTATAAAGTGTGAGTATTTATACATGTGTGTATACATATATATATATATATATATATATACAGTATATATATAAATATATATATATATATATATATATTATATATATACAGTATATATATAAATATATATACATAAATATATATATATATACTATATATATTATATATATATATATATATATATAGGCATCTTTATCTACTGATCTCTCTCACTATGTAATTGCATATGTGTGTCTATTTAAAAGCTTTATATGAAGGTATATATGACTTCTTATTTGCGTTAGCTCAAAGGAAACATGATGTTCCTTTTGTGTATTTTGTATATTTCTCTGTTCATTTGCATCTTTCACTTTCTTCTCGAACTCACCTACAGTATTGACAATAATCTTGTTATTTCCTATCATTACATATCCAGTAATATTTCTCAATTATATTGAACTAGAACTGAAAGTCGAATGTTTCATTACTTTTATTAATATCTTAAGAGATTTCCGAAATTTTCAGAACTGATAAAGAAATTCATAAATAAGTTATCTTCACTCAGTCAATATCATAATTAAAAATAAAATTTTATTCTACATTTTCATTCCATCAAGGGGTAAATCAGTTTAATTTCACATCTGTTTTCCACTTTCTAAATAAGAGATATAGGCCTATATGTCATATGAGATCATTTTTCATAGCGACAACAATTTTAAGGGCTTCCTTTTAAATGGTAAAACTTCATTTGGACGTGGTAATGAGAGTAAATTAAGCATCGCAACAGGTATATTCATCCTTTGAGGGTCAGCATTCCCAGGAATTGATACACATACATACACACACACCCACACCCACACCCACACCCACACCCACACACACACACACATATATATATATATATATATATATAGAAAGGCTGATAGTGTGCACCTGGCAATTTTGTCCTGTTTTATTATGGAATTGCTCTTAAATATGTGAAATTGATTAAATCTGTTCATGAGCAAAACAAGGGGAAAGTTGATATTATTGGAGTCCTGTCAAATGAATTTCCAGGGAAAAAGGGAGAACTCGAAGTGTGTTGAAAAAAGCAAATCAAACTATGACTAAGTTAAGTAAAAGCTGGAAATCGAATCGCCTGAAACTACATATAAATATTAGTTTAGTGAGATCGGTGTTATCGTATGGAAATGAGTCCTGGTATGACAATGAAACAATCTCCAACAGATTTAGTAGATTTGAGACCAATGAAGGATAATAGGAGTTAGATGACAGGACAGAATTAGAAATGAAACTATAAGGGAGATCACTCGAGTGCCAAATGGGGATGGGATCAAGGTGAGAGGTAGATGGAGATGGCTTGGGGATGCTCTTTGCACTCCCAACGAGACTAGTTGAGGAAATGTTTAACTGTGCTCCACATGGCACTAGAAGAGTTGGAAAACCCAGGCCTACATGGCTAAGGACTATGAAGCTTGAGGTAGGAGATAATGAATGGATAATTATTGTAATAAAAGCTGATGATAGAGACGACTGGCGAAACCTAGCCGAGGTCCATTGCATCAATAGCCGTAGGAGAGATGATGATGATGAGATGATGTTTTATATATATATATATATATATATACATATATATATATATATATGTATATATATATATATATATACAGTATATATATATATATATATATACTGTATATATATATATATATATACTGTATATATATATGAATATATATATATATATATAAATATATATATATACTTTTTAATTCATCGATATTGTGAAGCAACGAGAAGATTAGGACGGTATCTGACACTACTCAAAAACAGCTAAGAATGGGAATCTTATGTAATATTTCTTTATATCGTCATGAAATCAGTCAAACCTAATACACTTTGTTTCTACGCGCAACTGAAACTTTACTGCAGAGGATTGTCTCTCAAGTTGAATAAGTTAATAGAGTCTGTTTTAAAACTCAGCTACGTTAAAGCAAATATATTTACATGCAAATGAAACGGAAACTAAGGAATTATTACATCTCATATGGATAATGTACGAGGTTAAGAATTTCAATGGAAATTCAAGGTTTGGCAGCACCAAAACAGTTTGTTTAGGGGTACATTCCTTCAAAAAGCGTACCTATTTAATAGCATAATTAGTACTGTCATTATTTTCATTATCACCTATTACTAGCTCTTAAAACACCATAAACACAAATAAAAAGCAACAATTACTAAGAATCAATCATCACATGATCAATATGTTCTGGGTTATCATATTCCATATCATTTCTTAGAATAATTCATTAGATAAAGGCATTTAACATGGTCATCCACTGTCTTGGGGTCGAATTCTCTTGCTCGAGGGTACACTCAGGCACACCATTTTATCTTATTTCTCTTCCTCTTGTGTTTTTGAAGGTTTTATAGTTTATATACGAAAACCTGTTTTTTTTCATAGTTTATATACGAAAGATCTATTTCAATGTTATTGCTGTTCTTAAAAAAAACTATTGATAATTAATTCTCCAGTAGTTTTATTCCTTCCTTGTTTTATTTCCTCACTAAGGTTAATTTTCCTGTTGGAGCTCTTGGGCTTATAACATCTTGCTTTTCTAACTAGGGTTGCAGATTATTTAGTGATAATAATAATAATGAAAATAATAATGATAATAATAATAATAATAATAATAATGTGATAATAATAATAACAACAATAGTAGTTTGTCGGCCAGGGCACCAGCCACCCGTTGAGATCCTACCGCTAGAGAGTTATGGGGTCCTTTGATTGACCAGACAGTATTACATTGGATCCTTCTCTCTGGTTACGGTTCACTTTCCCTTTGCTTACTCATCCACCGAATAGTCTGGCCTATACTTTACAGATTCTCCTCTATCCTCATACACTGACAATACTGAGCTTACCAAACAATTCTTCTTCACCCAAGGGGTTAACTACTGCACTGTAATTGGTCAGTGGTTACTTTCCTCTGGGCAAGGGTAGAGGAGACTCTATAGCTATGGTATGCAGCTCTTCTAGAAGAAGGACACTCCAAAATCAAATCATTGTTCTCCTAGTCTTGGGTAATGCCATAGCCTCTATACCATGGTCTTCCACTGTCTTGGGTTAGGGTTCTCTTGCTTGAGGGTACACTCGGGCACACTATTCTATCTAATTTCTCTTCCTCTGGTTTTGTTGAATTATTTAAAGTTTAAGTAAGGAATATTTATTTTAATGTTGTTACTGTTCTTAATATATTTTGTTTTTCCTTAGTTTCCTTTCCTCATTGGGCTATTTTCCCTGTTGGGGGCCCTGGGCTTATAGCATCCTGCTTTTCCAATTAGGGTTGTAGCTTAACAATTAATAATAATAATAGTAATAATAATAATAATAATAATA
>NC_090740.1:135542908-135567908 GCF_036898095.1 Palaemon carinicauda | reverse complement strand
TTGCAATGAATTACTCCCAAACACCTTTGTTCCTTTCTCATTTGCAATGAATTACTATCAGACTCCGTCGTTCATTTCTCCTTTGCAATGAACTACTCTCATACTCCTTTGTTCCTTTCTCCTTTGCAATGAAATTATCAGACTCCTTCGTTCATTTCTCCTTTGCAATGAATTATTCTCAGACTCCTTCGTTTCTTTCTCCTTAGCAATGAATTACTCTCAGTTTCCTTCGTTCATTTCTCCTTTGCAATGTATTATTCTCAGACTCCTTCGTTTCTTTCTCCTTTGCAATGAATTACTTTCAGACTCCTTCGTTCCTTTCTCCTTTGCAATGAATTTCTCAAAGACTCCTTCGTTCCTTTCTCCTTTGCAATGAATTACTCTTAGACTCCTTCGTTCCTTTCTCCTTTGCAATGAATTACTCTCAGAATCCTTCGTTCCTTTCTAAGATGAAATTCACAGTTCATCCTCTGCAAAATATTTAATGTCGCGTCTTCAGGGGCACTCTCTTGTTCAAGGTAGTCTAAATCGTGAGGCTTTCTCACCCCTCAGAATATATAGACTTGTAAACCACACATGTCCCTGATTCCAGTTCCCTAGGAGCGGCGTCCTTCCTCATAACCACTTGCAGCCTTTAGGTTCTGAATACCCTTCTTGCACACGCATCGTAATTATCATACAAGAAAATTTCAAAGTATCAAAGTGTGAATTCTAGTAATACTCAAGTTAATTATTTTTCTATAATCTGTCAAAGCCTCGTTAATAATAATAATAATAATAATAATAATAATAATAATAATAATAACAATAATTATAATAATAATAATTTTCATTATTATTATTATTATTATTATTATTATTATTATTATTATTATTATTATTATACCTTTATGCTTTCAATCAGGATAGGAAACAATACTCTTGAGTAATTGCCAAAGGCATTTATGACATTATTTTTCTATTCAATTCCAAAAATGATAAAAGAACATTATTAATCCGTAAAAAACCAATTTAGCTCCCATAATCTCCAATAACAACCCCGACCAGCTTGCATCATTTTCGCTCAGAAACCATTCCCCTACACGTCCAGGCCAACCCCTTTCCACCAACTTATATATATAAAGCAAAAGCTTGAAGCACTGACTGAGATCTATGAGAAAAGAAAGCAGTGGAAAAACACGTTAAGTTTGAGAGCTTGTCTTTCGCTAATCGTTTTCTGATGGCGTTCGTAGAATTGCAATCTAAAAGTTATTAGAAGGGATGCAACACAACAAACCTGGTCATTTACATCTAGTTTATGAAACCTCCATGCGAATTTAAAAGCAAAATATTTCGTATTTAATTGTTCTGTAAACTCGAGGGGGAAAAAAAATTTCGAAAATGTATAATGCATGGCTATCAAAACTTAAGTAACTCTTAACCAGAACCATAAAATAACTAATTGTGTAACGTAGCCTAAGGTAAAGACCGCCAGTAAGTAACTTTTAACTATCAAACTTTAAGATAAAAGTTACCTTATTGACGTAATTAGACAGAATCCATTGCGACGAAATCCGAAAAAATCTGGACTATCCTTCCATTATTATCCATTTTTTATAAATTAATAGTAGCTGCCAATTTGAAATGCACAGATATACATTTTGTATGAATCATAATAAAAATACTTGCGAAATACATCTTATCATGCTTAGAGAAAATTATTAAGGAAACTGGTTAGTATAATCTTAAACGTGATATATCTAACTTCCAAGTTCAAGAGTGTCATGATCGAAGCGAGAGATATGACAAAATATCAGACACACACGAAAGTAATCTGACAGATTCAAGAAGTAGGATGAGAATGAGGAGGGGGAGCTGAAAATTAAGAAATTATATATCATGTATAGCACAAAAAAGAAATATAAAACAGAAGAAGAAGAAGAAGAGGAAGAAGAAAAAGAAGAAGAAGAGGAGGAGGAGGAGGAGGAGGAGGAGGAGGAGGAGGAGGAGGAGGAGGAGGAGGAGGAGGAGGAGGAGGAAATGTGCGTAATGACAAAAAGACGTAATTTCAAAGTTCTTCAACTCGTTCGCAACTTTTGCAATCTCCAGACAATAGGAAAGGATCGGCTGCTTCTTATTGGAAACATAATTAAAAAAGAAAGAAGTGGCTATAACGAGACCGAAATGATGGCAGGGTAAATAAGATAATATATCACATGAAAGGAAACTGGTGCTTAGCAAAATTGCAGGAATCCAAGACGCACAATTCAGTGGATGTATGCAGGACCAAAAGACCAGGAATAGTTTCAAGGGACGGTACAAATAAATCACGGATTTAATTGCAAATTACAGATATCAATATGAATTTTAGTGTAGGATAAGGCACGCCAAAAGATATCTCAATAAAAAGAAAAAAATACATACAAATAATGCAAAATAACAGTGAAATCGTATAATACATTGCAAGTCGAAAGGGACAATACATATAGTCCACATATTGAATATGAAAGCTTACAACAAAATTTGACGATACACCATAAAATAATGCAAATTAAGATCAGTAAATAATACCACATCAATTGATACTTTATAGGCTCCAATATCATGATTGAATATATGAAATTCAAGAGTATATCGTTCTGTTGAAGCTACTCTATCACCACTGGAACTCCTTGAAATTTACTATTTGGTGTATCATGTGTTCTACACCCTTTTCTCCACAAAATAAAAGTATAAACCACATGCCAGCTGTTGGTAATAAAAAAAAAAACTTTTGCTTTTGTAGTTTTACTAGTTTGGACTTCATTGGTACCTTATACTTCAGCTGGCTGTATACTAAATACAAGATGGACTAATCAAGAAAGGCAGGAGAGATCAGATATCCCAATGCTATTCACAAAAGCGTATCGGCCGTGTAAATATCAGGCCCAGACTATTCCCAGGAGCAGACAGTTAAGACTAGCCGAGGTCTCGGCTTTAATCAGGCCGGGAGTGTTTCATCACTTGAGGTGAAAGATACTAATGGTGGGTTTCAAAGTATAACTCTCTTAGCTGGCTGATGCTCTTACTTATTACATTTGCATAAAAAGTAAATTATTGAAAAAAAAAAAAATAACAATTTCAACCATCATCTTCCTAATTTTTTTTATAAATTCTATAAATAATGTTTTTTTTAAGGATAAGAGAAAGGAAATTGCATCCAGTGTAACTCCTATAGGAAAAAATCCAAAATACTTAAAAAAAAAAAATATGTAACACTACATGTAAAAAATAATTTGATGATGATACTCAAGAGGAACAATGATAACTGGTAACTCAACTGATGATTAAGAAAATATCATTAGGGATTAATATGTACACATATTACACCAATTTATTGAAAAAAAAAAACAAATCATGAAATACGTATTAATTTCAATAACATTTTACATCTTAAAATTCCTACTAGCTTTATTTAGAAAAAAAAATAATAGTTTTCAAAAAACAACGCAAATAATTACATATAGAGTAATAATAAAAAAACTTTAATCACATAAAAAGGAATAACACCACATGGATAGCTTATTTCAAAAAGAATATAGAATGGAATCCCAACTTTCCCTTGAGGTAAGAACTGGATGAAATAAGTTTTTATTTTTCCATGAAAAAAAAAAATACATATTCGCCAATGGTATCCCATCTTATCTAGAATTCCGCGAAGAGTATTATTCGGTGAGATATAATTTCCCCAGGAAAAAAAAGAGGCGAAGAAAAAAATTGAGAAAATTAAGCGATTTTCTTCTCCACCTTTCCTTCATTTCTTGCCATCCAGCAATAGTTCCATCAACACTTTTTCCCGCTCAAATTCAGGGAAAAAAAAAAGAAAGAAAAAAAAAGCCGAGGGAATCACAGCCCTAAGATTTCCTTAGGTTTATCAAGTTCAGATATTTTGGGTCGGATTTCGAAGCAGTCATAAACCGAAATGAGAGAGAGAGAGAGAGAGAGAGAGAGAGAGAGAGAGAGAGAGAGAGAGAGAGAGAGAGAGAGAGAGAGAGAGAGAGACGTATGTTTAAATAGAATTAATATATGCCCATTTACATACTATTTTGTACAAACTTGCTCGCGCACACTCATATATATACAGAATAATATATATATATATATATATATATATATATATATATATATATATATAATATAGTGTATATACTGTATATATACATATATATACACACACATATATATATACATGTATATATATATATATATATATATATATATATATATATATATATATATATATATATATATATATATATATCAACACAAACCTGCTTCCCCTAACAGAGGAAGGCTCCCGACATTGGCAACATATCAGTCACGGTCGTATTCATCTCTACCTACTGGGTGATCGATAGTGCCACTTTGCAGTAAAAGTATTGAAACATTAATCACTTCGAATTGGGCCATTCACTTTCATTTTGCATGTGCTCTTGTACTTCCTTTCCAATATCAATTTCCTGGTATCTATCCAACCATTTCGAGAACCTTCTATTAATTACTTTTCTTGCAGTTTCCTTATTTTCTTTTCTCACTTAGCTATTTTCCCTGTTGGGGCCCTTAGGCTTATAGCATCCTGCTTTTCCAATTAGGGTTGTAGCTTAGCAAGTAATAATAATCCCTAGCAACAATACTGTACGATCTTTTCCTTAGGAGTCGAGTCTTTTCCCACGAACAAAAGTTAGGAGTCGAGTCTTTTCCCACGAAAAAAAGAAAAAGAAAAAAAAACGATCATTTAAAGTCTAAACCCAATTTCATTTTAGTAGCATTCTTTGTCCAATTTTTATTTGCATAAACAAGAGTTGTGGTAGGCTATTGGAAACGTCTCATTCCGGCAGGTAGACAAAATCGATTCTTTTACTTTCACTATTGCTTTAGTAATTATAAAAATCTAAAGACATAAAATATCAGGCCTAAAGGAATGCAATATTATATATCATGACCAACTGTAACTCTCCGATTTTCACGTTCCATGGAACAGGGTAGAACGCTTCGCTCTTGGTTTCCTATACCATTGTTACTGTTTCTTAAGGTACTGCTTGTGAAAGGTGCGTTATAAAGAACACTTTATACTACTTTTTGTGCATTACTTAACGATTTAAATACAGTTACCAATATTTTGTTAGCTCAATATATTAGTTATAACTTCATGCCTAATAATTCAGTCGTACATTATTGAACATTTTCAATAACAGTTCGTAATAGAGCACAAAAATTGCAATGCTTTACAAAGATTGGTAATTTCATAACAATCAATACAAGATATTTTTTAGTACTTGATGCAGCTCTTTCTACCAAGAACATATAAATTCAGAAGAGTATGGAAGAAAGTATTCATAAAAATTGTGTTAGATATCGAATTATTATCAGGCTATAGAATTTCTCCTTTGTCATATATATTTTATTCAATAAATGAACACAAATAGATAATGATTACCAATATTTCTTGACTGAAGCAAGAGAAGGGATAAGAATTGGTTTTATGCATAATTCTAATGCGAGGGATTATAAAATTTCTTGCTTGGAAAGATTAAATATATTGTAAGTGATAACGTTACAGCAACATAGATTGTGATCAAGTTTCCTAAGAACTTAAATATCAGATGAAAAAATGTTAAAAAAACAGGAAATTATTTATAAGTAGGTACAAATATTGGCTTCTCTTCCTTCTTTCCCACCGTTATCCCTACATTAAGAGGTCGGTTGCCTGAAGCGTCCTCTCCAATGCCTTCTCTTGTCCATCAAACCTCTTCTCTCCATATCATCCTTCACCTTATCTTGTCATATAATTATCTGCCTCCATCTCCATCTCCTCACTCTCTCCCTCCATCCATCCTTAATGCGTGGCCACAAATTGTCAGTCGTGACACTGTTATCACCGCTGTAATATTTACTACGCCTGCCATTTTTCTAATGTCATCATTTTCCAATCTTTCAAGCAGTGATATTTCCATAATCCACCTCAGCATTGTCAATTCTACATTCTTAAGCTTTGCTTCCTCTTCGTCTTAAAGCCCGCGTTTCCGATCCATATGTTAATACCGGTCTTATTACTGTGCTATAGATCTTAGCTTTGAGCTTGATTTGTATTTTCTTATCACATACCACTCATGTTACCTCCCTCCACTTCCTCAAGGCTGCTTTTATCCTAGTCTTACCTTCAGCCTCACATCTTTCTTTCTGAATTATAGTAAATCCCAAGTATCTAAATTTTTCTATCTATTTTATAACCGAGCCCCTTTCATAAATAGCTAGTCTGTCCTTCCTTCCTTACTACTCACTATAGCTTCAGTCTTATCAACATTTATCTTCAAGATACCCTCTTTAAAGTCTCTTGCTAATACAATCTATCTCTGTAAGTCTTCCTCATTTTCAGCAGTAATCACTAAATCATCTGTATACAGCAACTCCCACAACTCCTCATCTCTGATCTCTTCATCTGACACATCCAAGACCAGCATAAATAAAATCTGGCTTAATGCTGTGACATGGTATACTCCAACACTAACGTCAAAGGTTTCTGTTTCTCAAGCAGCTGTTATTACCTTTGTCCTTGTTCTTTCGCATATCATCTCTATCATTCTAACTAACTTCTCCTCGACTTTTCTCTTCCTCAAACACCAGAACATCACTTTTCTTGTTATTCTATCGTAAGCCTTCTCTAAATATACAAAATCACAGAAGAGCTTCTCGTTTCCCTCTAGTCTCTTTTCTTGTAACCGCCAAAGACTGGCTTCTTATCAAATATGAAAGAGCATCTAATATAACTCCCTTTGAATGTCGAGGATGACCCCCTGCATATTTCTCAGTCCGGCTTTGGGTTGTTAAATAATGGAAATACAGCTAGAAGGTTTTTCCTGCTTGCTGAAACATTAAATGAAGTTTTTGGCCTCAAGAACTTTATATCAATATCACATCATTTAAAACATTTTGCACCAGTACTGCTAAAATTTATATGGAAGAGTATAATTGGTATTTCATCGGTAGACCTTTTCTAACTTACACGGACTTACAACTTGACTTTCCCCAGTCGGAATTGAAACCTTCCTCTCTGAACATGGTTCAAATTCTCCGGTCTCTAAAGAGACCTCCTTATGTTCCACTTCACCAGGCAACAAATTTTCACCTGGTTTAAGAAAACAATGTTCCTTCACACTCTGATAGCAGCCATACGGGTCAAGGAACTTTATGGTCTCTCTTTCAACGGTTTCATCTAACAATTTTACTTTTTCTTGAAGAGGGAGAAGAAGCAAAGAATAAAGATAATCCTTTTGCTGTAAAGAGTCGCGTAAAAAAATGAAGACTTAATGTGAATGATATTTTTTCAACAGATCCCCTAATAACATCACTGAGGAATCGGGTTAAAAGCTTATTCAAGAAAGATCTTCCAGTTGATGATTGCAAATCGTTACAGATTCCGATATATCAAGTGATGGACTGAAATCATAATCTAACGTAATTTATATTTCCTAACTTAAGACCACTTGTGTCCATCACTCATGAACGACTACTGCTTTCAGCATTTATCCTAAGATTTTTTCTTATCTGAATATTATATATTTTTGTTTTACATGAACTGTTCCTAAATTTGTTGGTGCAACCGTTTAAAGGAAAACACTTAGGTTATAGTTCTTGCAAATTTAGGGCAACTGTATTAGTTGTTATCAAACAAAATTTAATGTTAATACTTTTCATGAACTCACTTTTTCCTAATGTTTAATGTGATTTGAATTATCAAGTTATTATAAGCTTTATAAGTTTAAAATCAAGTACTTACTGTATATTAATTTAATCATTTGATAATAACTGATATTTAGTCCAAAATGGAATGAGTTCCTGCCTTGAAAGGATTTTTGTCCCTATATCTCCCATTCTGACCCACTGTGCATTCTCGCAATCTGTTGGACGAGATCCCGATATCTTCTAGTAGTGTCTGTAACCCCATTGGCCTTGTGAACAAGGGGGGGGGGGAGGGGGTTGAGGGTGTCTATAGGTCACCCTGCCGAGTCACCAGCAGCTGTTGCCTGACCCTCCCTGGTCCTAATTCGGGGGGTAAGGGGGTTTAGGCACTGATCACACATACAGACCTAAAGACACACACAAACACACACGCATATATATGTATATATATTCATATTATATATACTGTACTGTATATATATATATATATATATATATATATATATATATATATATATATATATATGTGCATATATAGTCGGTCACTAGGGCATTGTCCAGACCTTTACATTTGCCGTTAATAAGCGACCTCTAAAACAAATAATTTTCAGAGAGAGAGAGAGAGAGAGAGAGAGAGAGAGAGAGAGAGAGAGAGAGAGAGAGAGAGAGAGAGAGAGAGAGAGAGAGAGAGAGAGAGAGTTAGTGTTAAAGAGGATTATCATCTCATGATTTAAAATTTTCATTTAGGAACGCACTTACAGACTTCTTTCCTTGAATATAGCATCCTGCTTTTCCACCTAGGGTTGTGGCTTAGCTAGTAGTAGTAGTAGTAGTAATAATAATAAAAATAATAATAATAATAATAATAATAATATTACCCATTTGATTTAATTATGATAAAAAACTTTCTGAGAAGTAAATCTGCATAGCTCTCTGAAATTAATGTTTATTACCCTTTACATCATCAGGTCATAATAAGAAAAAAATACACGAAATTTTTAAGTCACTGAAAATTTAATGAACCTAAGTTTTTATGCTTGAAAGAGACATTGTCGTTTTATTGACATCAATAATTTTTTTTTTCCAACGCAAGGGTAAAACCTCACTCTTTCTTTCCCGATTTGGTTTTAATTAAACCAATACGCTTTCTGCTCGGCGTCAATGACCTTAGATGTCAAGAAGCCCGAAAACCTCGAATTTCTCTTGCTTAAGGGTACACTCGGGCACAATATTCTATCTTATTTCTCTTTCTCTTTTTTTTATTAAATTTTTTTAGTTTATACAGGAGTCATTTATTTCAATGTTACTGTTCTTGATTTTTTTCTTCACTTGTTTCCTTTCGTCACTGGGCTATTTTCCCTGTTGGCTTATTGCAATCTGCTTTTCCAACTAAGGCTGTATCTTAGCAAGTAATAATAATAATAATAATAATAATAATAATAATAATAATAATAATAATAATAATAAAATAATGATAATGATAAAATAATAAGATAATGGTAATGATAACAATAATAATATTAATATTAATAATAATAATAACAACAACAACAACAACAACAACAACAACAACAACGATAATAATAATTATAATAATAATATTAATAATAATAATTATAATAATAATAATAATAATAATAATAATAATAATAATAATAATAATAACAATAATACCCATTTGATTGAATTATGATAAAAAACTTTCTGAGATGTAAATTTGCATAGCTTTTATGAAATCATGTTTATTACCATTTACATCATGAAGTCATATAAAAAAGGGAATCATACAACATTTTTGAGTCACTGAAAATTTTATGCCTGAAAGAGACATTGTGTTATTATTGTATATTTTTTCAACGTAAGGTAAAACTTGACACTTTCCCGATTTTGTTTTAATTAAACCAATACGCTTTTTGCTTGCTGTCAATAACCTTAGATGTCAGAAATTCAACAAATCTCAAATCAATCAATCAATACCCTTTCTGGTAAGCTGATCATTCGATATATAATGGCTCGACCAACTAAACTTTCTTAACAAAACCTGTTTTTTTTTCCCCCAGCTATTTGCATGAATCATTTTCTTTTATACCAATCATTAAAATCTGTCCCAACCTTATCGACAATAATTTCCTCCAAATTATCCCAAATGTTTCTGGCCTTCCATTTCCGTCAAATTCCTAATTTTCTTGTCGTTCATAAACATTTAATCCCGCTTTCGTCTCCAAGTATCCATATTTCATCGGGACACGTTCATTTCATTTCTGGGAGCGATTTTTTTTCGCCCGCTTACGACCTTCTGAGCACACCTAACGCCTTTTTAATTTCCTTTCCATGACTGGTCCCCAATTTACGTCTCTTTCCATACCTAATATTTTCAGTTTAATTTCGACGGAGAACATCAATAATTCTGGTGGCCAGATGTCGGTTATCTTCAAAAGGATTCAATACAAGTACAAATAATTAAGAAAATATTATTGATCATCAAAAAATAACAACCTTTATCCATTGAAACTACAGAATAATATCAAATGCATATTTGTGAATTTGCAACAAAAACTACTGTTTAAACATAGAAAAGGCATCGAGTTACAGATGCCTTGCAATAATAAAGAAAATATTTCCTTTTATGGGCTCTCGTGGCATGGTTGGTTTCGACCTGGCCTTTCATTAGAAGGGGCTAGCGTTCGATCCCAAGTATGAGGTAGAAATTTATTTCTCTCTGCATATAGGATATTGGAAAGTGAATTCACTCCATACCAAAGTGATATGGACAGAAGCTATATTCTATTAATCCCAATCAATCATAGCCTACGAAAATTCACAAATACTTCCATATCATCAGGCTGATTCATAAAATAGACACTGCCCTTTTTAAATCAAATGGAATGCGATTAACCTAATTTCATAATGCTGACAAAATTATATATACAAACCCTGGCAATACACGCTGCGAGTTCAGCCCTCACTTAAGCAAAGAAAATGAGGCACTTTAGAATTTTAAGACGATTTTTATTCGTGTTTTTTTTTTATTGCGGAATTTTATTTATGCAAGAGTTCATTGCTGCAATTCTTCTCCTTCTGGTAGGAAATTTGTTTAGCGAGTAAATTGAAAAAAATGTAGGGGACTTCGACTATATTCGGAATATAAGGATGAGAGAGAGAGAGAGAGAGAGAGAGAGAGAGAGAGAGAGAGAGAGAGAGAGAGAGAGAGAGAGAGAGAGAGTCCAAAAGCCAATCTCTTTACTTCCTCATAAATGATCTTTCTCATTAAAGATGGAGTATCTCAACAACAACGATCATTCATTTCATAGCTTTAAAATCACTGCCTTTAACGTTGCTTAAATATAAATGTATTTCTGAAGAATTTCGGGGAGAACGAGGTCAACCATGAAATCGTTACTCAATGAGTTTAATCTAAACATTAATTTCAAACATCTTGATTACGATGTTCCCTCTTATTTACTGTTGTTTACTCTACACTATGATTGATTGCTGAATTTGAGGTTTTCTGGCATCCTGACATCTAAGGTCATTGGCGCCGACTGTACACTATGATATGTGCACTTAACTACATTACGCAGATTGATTATAAAGGCCAAAAAACGTTTAAAAACTGTCTGTGTTTCCCTGAGACACATGTCGTTTTGCCTCCATAGTTTTTCAGGCCATACTTGCACAGCTATGATGATGACATGTCACGCCAAACGTGATGTAACGCTACTAGCGCCCTCACCTCAACCCCTTACCCCAAGACACCCCCCCCCCCCAAAAAAAAAAAAAAAAAAAAAAAAAAAAAAAAAAAAAAAAAAAAAAAAAAACGCAAGCAAATGGCACAAACATCACGGACGGTGTAAACTTTTACTTACGCATCCAGGTCACGAACATCCTTAACAAAAGAAGACGAGCTGAAGATGTTGCATATACATCCATGGGTTCATGCAAGGACGATAATATGAATACCTGGATATCAACTATTTGTAAACGTACAAAATGTATAATCACCAAAGACATTTCGCAGACCGTTTTCAACTAAAACTGGAAATCTGGTTTAGGATTCAAGCTCCCCTCCCTCGCTCCTCCCAAAGCAATCGATCCGAATTCCTAGTTGTGTCGAGGCCGGCAGATCACGCTAGGACAATATGTGATCAACACCGTTATTTTAGTTTTTACTATTTGATAAAACTTTATTATAGACATTTCCAATAGGAGTCGTTTTTTTTTTTTTTTTGTAATAACGCGTACCATAGAAATGCAATTTTTCGTAAATTTCCATTATTATAACAATTAAGGAATGATTCCTATAGCTCTTTCTCTACAATTTTCAAAAGACTTGAGATAAATTGTTTTTTTGTGGAAGACGTGGAGGGCAGAAGAATTACTGCTAGACATTCATAGAAAGAAACTATATAAAAAAAATTTCGTTATTAATTTCAAGTGAAGTGTTAAAAAATCTGGATATATTTGGGTACATGAACAATTTGCATATAGTATACAGACATACACACATATATATATACATATACATATATATATATATATATATATATATATATAGTATGTATGTATATACATATATATATATATATATAGTATGTATGTATATACATATATATATATATATATATGTATATACATACACACACACACATATATATAAATATATATATATATAATATATATATATATATATATATATATATATATATATATATGTATATATATATATATATCTCTCTCTCTCTCTCTCTCTCTCTCTCTCTCTCTCTCTCTCTCTCTCTATATATATATATATATATATATATATATAGTATATATATCATCATTAGCCGTTACTAATCCACAGCAATACAAAGTCTTTTATGGTCTTTCTGTGCCAGTACACGGCCACAAAAATTCTTAGTTCGTTAATCAATCGTCTTCTCTTCCTTCCACTGCTTCTTTTACAATCTCCAGGTACCTATTCTGTTATTCTTAATGTCCATATATGGTCTGTCATTCTCATTATATGTCCTGCACATGCCTAAATCCTTTTCTTACAAATTCTTCGAACATCCTCTACTTTAGATAGCTCTGGTATCTATGTTGCTCTTTTTTCTGTCTTTTAGTGTTATTTCCATCATTATTCTTTTCATAGCTTTTTGAGTTGTAACTAACTAATGTTCTAAGGATTTAGCAAGGATCTAAGTTTCTGATGCATAATTTGATACTGGTGGGACCATCTCATTAAATGCTTTTCTTTTTAGAGAAAGTGGCACATTACATTTCACCGCCTCAATTTCTCTACCAAATGGTCCCATCCCATGTTTATCCTTTTAATTTCGGTATCGTTTCCCGGAGAAACACTTAGGCCTACTGTCTGTACTAGTGTGTAAATTCATTAACAATCTCCACAGGCTCGTCCATAATTCTTAGTTGTTGTCTGCATTTTCATTGAACACTATCTGAGTTTTGACTCTTATTCATTTTCAGTCTTATATCTCTGATTTCTCTATACACATTTTCTAGCATCTTTTGTAATTCCTTCCATGATCCACTAAAAGCACTTGTGTCATCTGCAAATCTTAAGTTGTTAAGGTATTCTGAACTAATATTCATATCTACATTTTACCAATCTAAATTCTTCAAAACTTCTTCTAGACATGCTGTGAATAATTCAGGAGTGATGGGGGTCTCCGTGTCTATCTCCTTTCTCAACAGGAATCTTTTCAATATCTTTGTGTAGTTTTAGGATTGCTGTACTTCATGTATGGACATCTTAAAGCATTCTAACAAAAGATTCTACTATAGCTTGTTTTTGAAGGAGTTTCATTACTGTTGACGTTCTGACAGAATCAAAGCTTTCTAATAGTCTACAAATGCCATATGTAGAGAGAGAGAGAAGAGAGAGAGAGAGAGAGAGAGAGAGAGAGAGAGAGAGAGAGAGAGAGAGTTGGGCCCTTCTGGATGACAATATCATTGATAATACACTAAGTTAGAGTGTAGGAATGTATTTGGACGAAGCTTCAGGTTTTATATCTAATTTTGGTGAAGAAAAGAACTACAAAGAACTCTTAAAACTAGACAGAGTTACGGATATTTTCGTCGTACACCAAAATTTGGTTCAAAGAGATATACCGATGGAATCTAAAAAGCACTTCAAGTGAATAGTCGAGTAGTTCTTCCTAATGAGATTTATGTTTAACACAACGTGAAGAATTAATGAAAATTGCTGTGTCCAAAAACACATGTTATAAATTGGTCGAATTGCTATAATTTTGAAAAAATAAAGTAATTTGTCAATTGGTAATTTCTTTGAGCTGAAAATTGAGGAACTCGATATGATCCTTTCCGATACAAGAATTTTGAGATGCGTAATACATCTTAAATTTTTAGTTTTTTTGTTAAATAAAACTTTAGAAAAAACAATTATATACATGGCTACAATAGAATAAAACCTCCCTAAATATATAGAAAACTTTCGAAACCGATTGTGCACTCTGACAACAGACAGCAAAGATACGCCTCTATAAAAGTTGAAACAATGGCGAAACTTCGACTTTCAATCGCGAGTACAAATGCTCCAACAACTTTCTTCAATATAAAGTTAAAAGTGGTTTCACTTCCATTCGAGTTTCCTACTGTTGCCATGGCAACGAGATTCAAGCTTTAACTGGAAGAAAAAAAGAGCAAGTTTACTGTGAATGGCTTGTAAATAACTAAGCGAGGCTTGATGAATTGTTTCCTTGCCTCTCTATGTCTTAATGAGATATCATTGTTAAAGCTACGTAAATAAATAACAAAGATTGTGCAATACAAATGATCTCCAATTCAAAAGATTTACATTTGATTGATGGCGAAATTACTTGTGCTCCGAATATATTTTATTTTGAGATAGAATCATATTTTGAAGCTTCAGTACAAAGTTATTAGATATACAATGGTCATAAAATCAATGTAATAATATAATTCCATTAAAACTTATTTTGTATTATGGAATATAGGACAATTAGTAATAGAAATCTCATAAATTCTCTGTCTCAAAGTTTTGTTTAGTTAAGGAAAAACTGTTTACATAGAAAATTTAGCATAATAATAATCATGTTTTTAGAAACAATTACATTCAAGAACAAATGCTTGTATGAAAGTTACATTCATAACAGCTGTGTAAAAAAAGTAATATTTTCAAAATAGAATAAACAATACACGGAAACAAATAGAAGTCTGTCTTTGCTGTCCCCCGTTTCACGATATTCCTAACAAGTAAGTGGCAGTAACGATGGAAATCTCAAAGAAAAAAATTCTCTGAAAAAGATTGCAGGATAAAAAACACATTGCAGAAGATACACAAGCATAAAGTCTAGGTAATGGCTATCAGGCGGAGCATGGGAAGACATAAAATAGAGTGATATGCATAATGTGCATTTTGCAAACATGCATTTGCTAGATTAGTTTGGAAGTATTTAGCGAACTAGGAAGAATGATTAGATACTTAATAAGGGAAGGAAAAAGGTCTTAGCTGAAAATAATTGCGTAAAAATGAAAGGAATTTCCATACGCCAGTTATCTGTTAATGGGGATGATTTTAAAAGGACAATATAATTTAATCGCACGACTAAACACATGCATGTGATGAAATTACTAAAAAAAGTATTTTGTGTATATTGCCTGAGAAATTTTTTTTAGCGGTACCGTTGATCGATATTCTTGCATATTCCTTTAGTTCTCAATATAAATAACATTAATTCGATATTAATTCCTCAAATATATATATATATATATATATATATATATATATATATATATATAAATATATATATATATATATATATATATATATATATATATATATGTATATATATATATATATATATATACAGTATATATATATATATATATATATATATACATATATATATATATATGTATATATATATATACAGTATATATATATATATATATATATATATATATATATATATATATATATATCGGTTATTCCCCTCTCAAGAACGGTACCTACGTCTCTCAAGAGATTACTTTTACACTTTCGATCCAATGTCTTTCATTTACCCGAAAAAAAAAACTAGAAACGAAACCGTGTCCTTTTCAAAAACTCCACGATGCAGTTGCGACTTCCTTTTCTCCTTGTCTCACGTCCACGTCATGCAAATTTCTTGATGAAGAAGACGAAGCTATACACTGTTAAGAATTTGCCTAATAAAAACGGTAAATGCCTGGCAATGTTTATTCCAGGGTTTTTCGCATTTTAAAAACGGAGATAATGACGTACAGGAGTTATATTACGGTCACCAACCCGTAAAAGATAATCTCAAAGTAAGGTAAAATTACGGTCGCCCGTATTTTACTGAAATACGGCTAGAAATAGTATATTTTCCGGAGAATTTCCGATTAAAATTGCCGTTTTTTTTTTTCAGTGTACATTCTGAATAAATCTTTACTATTGAGGACGTTTTCTGCACCTGTTTGAAGCCTCACTTCCTGAAAAAAACATCGAGTCTTCTCGTCTTGTGCTTCCTGATTAGCACTGCATCAGCTACACAGCAATCTGTTTGAAAAAGTATTGCTGGCCATTTAGTTTGTATATGAACAACATTAGCTTCTTGATACTGTATGTGCCGATTTCTCTCATTTTAGAAATGAATAAGTATTCCAAATCCATTGCTGTTATACTGCAGTTGATCCATGGTGTTATACAGTAGTTGATATTGTAGTTGATATTTATACAGTAGTTGATATTGTAGTTGATACAGTAGTTGATATTTATACAGTAGTTGATATTGTAGTTGATACAGTAGTTGATATTGTCTACTATTCATCCATGCCTCCGATTACCTGTTTCCAGCAGAGGTTTAAATAAAGCTGCTATTCATCTTTTGTTATTTCCTGCCATAATTAACATTTTGTTTTATTGCTAAGTCCTCCTCCTTTTGTTTACGTTCCTACCACCTCATCATATTAAAGTTATGTCAACATAACACGGTGGTGAAACAAGAAAGTTTTTAATTCTTAACTGATATTGAATGAATCACGGATCTTGCACATAAATATCTTTCCGAATTCTATATTGCTCATCTTTCTTCCTAACTCTATTACATAGTTTTCTCGAAAACCTACATTCAATAGTGTTTTCATTGCTCATAAATGACTAAAACATATAAAGGCAATTCATAAAAACCAAAGACCCTGAATCACACATAGAATTTATTGCACAACATTTTACTTTCATTTATTGAATATCCCATAAACCAAGATTTTATACTCTCTCTCTCTCTCTCTCTCTCTCTCTCTCTCTCTCTCTCTCTCTCTCTCTCTCTCTCTCTCTCTCTCTGCTCATGTTTTCCTTAATATGTACAACATCCCTTTGTAATGGGGGAAGCCACTAGTTACCTGAATTGATACTTTACGGGAATGGTACTTTTGTTCATAATATATATAGACTAAAAAGATGATGTTATAAAATAATCATTGGTCGTATATTTACTGTTATTTAAAAGATATAATTTACTGACTTTACATAAGAGTGTGTACTTCCTAACAAAGAGAGATTCACCAGTAAGTGGAAATACTTGATAATGTCAAGTACTTGTTAACTCATAAATATTTTTCATATATGGCATATTTTACAAACACACAAAAAGAGGATTAGGCATGTGACCGCTGTCTACATCAAAACATTCAAAACTATATATTTCATATAATAACAAACTTTATTCACCTACATTTCTTAATATTCTAGTTTTTGATACGTGTTTCCCATGCCGTGACGAGCGAGGCACTGCATGAAATAAACCTGCCAAAAAAGACTTATTTTCTTGAAGAGAACTTTCTCTACTTGACCTGATAAATAAGACTGAAATGACGATGATTCCAGCTCCGAGACAAATAGCCAGGAGTTATACGTCCCTGCAATAACATCTTCCCAAGCTTCTAACCCTATTAATTTTCCCGCAATAAGTAAGGGAGGAAATTGGTCGTTTTCCAGTGAAAGAGGGTCACACACAGCGTTCAAGGCTTCCTCGTCTTTGTTTTATCATAGCAAAACCTTTATTGCACATACTGGCGTAGAAAAGAATCAATACCTTGAGTCATGCATATCGTGGCCTTGGATAAAAAAAGATTGCGTGAGATAAAACTTGGAGAAAAAGAAGGATGATGAAACAATGCGGGATAAAAAAGAAAAAAAAAAAAAAACAGCCAAACTCAATAAGGAAACTACAAATGAAAGGAAAAAAGATGGATGTGTTGCAAAAGTTTCAAAAGGTCGAAAAATCAGGTGTCCCTGAAGTTTTCCTAACTAATTTTGGATCTCCTGAAGCAATTTAATAAAAGACAGAGTATTGGAGGGATTCTGGAGTCTAACTTATTTACCAAAAATAAATAAAAGAACATTAATAATTAACAAAGATACAAAGCAGATAAACACACGTACATATAATTATAAATATATCAAGAAATAAGTACACACATATGCAATATATATATATATATATATATATATATATATATATATATATATATATATTGTGTATATATATCTGCTATATATATATATATATATATATATATATATATATATATACATATATATATATATATATATATATATATATATATATATATATATTTGTATACCGTCATTATCATCATCGTCAGCTTGTACTAGTCCACTACAGGACAAAGGTCTCAGCCATGTCCTCCTACTTGCGGCTGTTTATGGTCTTTCTACGGCAGTCTACAACCTCAAACTTTTCTTAGTTCGTCAATCCATCGGCTTCTATTCCTTCCCCTACTTCTTTAGCAATCATTATGGACCCATTTTGTTATCTCAATGTTTATCTATTATCTGTCATTCTAATTATATGTCATACTCATGTCATTTCTTTTTCTTACATGTTGTTAGAATATGCTCTACTTTAATTTGCTCTCGTACCCATGTTCCTTTTTTCTGTCTCTTTCCATTCTTTCCGTAGCTCTTTGAGTAGTAACTAGATTATGTTGAAAGGCTTCGGTAAGGTTTCAGATTTTTTATTCTCAAGTCAATACTGATAGGACCATCTGAGTATACACTCTTATTTTCAAAGAAATTGGCATTTTACTCATCATAATCTCATTTTGTTGACTAAAACCTCGCCGTTCCATGGTTATTTTTCTTTTCATTTCGATGTAGTGCCCTGGGGAAATGATTACAATCTGCCCTGAATACGTATATTCATTAAGATTATCAAGAGATTCGTCCATAACCCTTATTTATTATCTCTCTGCATTTTCATTGAGCATTAAATTAGTTTGACTCATATTCATTTTCAGTCCTACCTCTCTGCTCTTTCTATTCAAATCTGCTATCGTGTTTTGCATTCAAATCTTTTATCATCTTTGGCAATTTCTCCCATGATTCACTAAACACAACTATTTCATCTGCAAATGTTATGTTGTTAATGCATTCCGCATTTATATTACTTCCTACATTTTTCCAATCTATTTTTTTTTCTAGTTTAAATTTAAATTTTCAAACATTGTGGGACTTCCATTTTTTCTAATCCTTCTACATTTATTTCTATATACTTTCAAGTACCATTGTCAATTTTTCCACAAACTATATACACATGCACGGCTTATCCTTTCTGATTTTATATTTATTTTTCACGCAATACGCCCCGCATATATATATATATATATATATATATATATATATATATATATATATATATTCTATTCATTGTTTTATTACGCTATTAGGTTACAACACATATCTCTTAAATTGCCATTAACAAATTACATTCTTCATGAAATATCCTAAAATATATATTCTTTAATATGCATAATTTATAAAACAGTCATGTTAACAAAAATCTAAATATATACCTTCACACGTATACTAAAGTTTGTAATAAGCCTATAATTAGTATAAATGTATAAAGTAGTAGTGTTTTTACCTTTCTCTCACCACCATTCCTCATCAAGTGAATACCTTATAAACTTGGTCAGCTAGAGTTTCACCATCGAATGAAAACATCTCACTGCTTTGTAATTCCATCAACTCCCGGTGCCTTTACATGGTTCAATACATAAACTCTCTCCTTACACCATCAATAATCACTTCTAAATTCACATCTAAATTCATGGGCTAATCGTTTCTATCCTCTTTCCTCTTCACACTCTCTTCACGATACTCACTAGACATTTGTATGTTTAATTTGATACTACTTGCACATTGATTTTTCTCTCGGTATATAATTTCTAAAAATAACTTTCTTTTTCCAAAAGTATTTGGTCAAGACTAACCCTAATTCTATATAGTCAAGTTGCTCGACAAAGTATGTCTTATACTTTTATACTTAACCTTAAGACATGGAAGTGGTGACTCTTAAAGAATATTTCATCATCATCACCTTGTCCTACACCTATCGACGCAAAGGGCTTCGGCAAGATTTCACCAGTCGTCTCTATCTTGAACTTTTAATTCAATCATTCATCATCTCCTACTCCACACCTAATAGTCCTCAGTCATGCAGGGCTGGGTCTTCCAACTCTTCTAGTGACTTGTAGAGGCCAGCTAAACGTTTGGTGAACTAATCTCTCATGGGGAGTGCGAAGAGCATGCCCAAACCATCTCCATTTACCCCTCATGATGATCTCATCCACATATAGAACTCGAGTAAGTAATATCTCTTATAGTTTCATTTCCAATACTGTCCTGCCATTTAACTCCCTGTATCCTTCTGAGGACTTTGGTCTCAAATCTACTCAATCTATTGGAGAATGTTTCATTGTCATACCAGGACTCAATTCCATATAGTAACACCGATCTCAACAAACTGACAAAAGAATATTTCCAAAGAATATTTACACACTGGTTTTCAATAATTCTGCTTTTGCTTGAAGTAACTAACAGCAAAACAATCTCTACCTGCCTGCGACTCACTAGAGTTGACTAGCCAAGAAAAGCATACTCTATTGATTATGACAACAACGGAGCAATGGATTAATAAAAAGCCCTGCGTATATATATATATATATATATATATATATATACATATATATATATATATGTATATATATATATGTATATATGTATATATATATATATATATATATAAATATATATATATATATATATATACACATATATATATGTATATATATATAAATATATATATATATATATATATATATACATACACATATATATGGTACACCGAAGAGAGAGAGAGAGAGAGAGAGAGAGAGAGAGAGAGAGAGATAGGATATCGGTTGACTGTAAAGAGGGAATTTCTTCCATTCATTGTTGACTTTCCAGTCCCTTCAGTGAATCAGAGAATGCTCTTTAAATAGACAGAATTTCGGTGGAATTGACCAAAAGAGGTTGATTTGGACCAAAAAGAACGACAGGAAGGGGATTGATATCATCACCAAAATGACAGATCCCTGTTTGGTAAGGACATTTAGTCAGACTGAAAGATGAATGGATTCAACGCTTAGTTGCTGTGCAGAGTATTTAATAATCACTTTATTAATATTCCATTTCTGTTAGGAGGATCAATGGCTTAAGAATCAAATTTATTATTATTATTATTATTATTATTATCATCATTATTATTATTTGCTAAGCTAAATCCCTAGATGGAAAAGCAGGAGGCTATAAGCTTAAAGGCACCAACAGGGGAAAATATCATGTTAAGATAATGATTTACATGCGTTGAGAATTAACCCTGAGAATGTGATATCAATTTACAGGTAGATATAAAGGCTAATTAAAGTTAAATAACGCTAACAAAATCTATATATTAAATAAAACATCCTAACAGAGAGATCATGCTAACTCAATGATTAAGGTTTTTATTATTATTATTATTATTATTATTATTATCATTATTATTATTATTATTATTATTATTATTACTTGCTAAGTTACAACCCTAGTTGGAAAAGCAGGATGCTATAAGCCCAGGTGCTCCAACATGGAAAATAGCCCAGTGAGGAAATGGAACAAGGAAAAATAGAATTTTTAAAAAGAGTAACAACATTAAAATAAATCAATAACCAATATTGTGCAGCCCGATTTTAAAACCAAATGAAAAGCATATCTTTTTTTTTTCACTTACAGGATGTACTTACAAACAGCAAAAACTCTTTAAATTTGTAATAAATAAATATGATAATGATTAAGTACAATGACCATCCATCATAGATAAAAGTGTCGATAAAACAATTTACTTTACGTTTGAAATTCTTAATCTTAAAACAAATGTTTTCACATTAACAGCGTAAACATAACTTTTCTAAAAAGCTAATAAATATGAAAGCCCTGTCCCAAAGTTAGGAGATAAACATGACAAAAACTTAACCATTCCCCTTTCTTCACAGTTTCATGAACAGCAGAATTCACTTGTATACTGGAGATAAGTTTTTCAATGTTATATAAAACTTAAAGTTTTCGCTTCTAAGATAAATTTAAGAACACTTTCGATTAGGTAAATTTATCAGTAACGGAACTGTAAGGTCAGAGATTTAACATCGAAGAACCACATAACTAAGGTTGACTAAAAACATATTACATATTATAAAAGAAAAAAATATTGTTTGATAGGTTTATGGTAACAAAGTCTAACTGCAGAGGTCAGTGAAACATATTTTCCTTTAATTAAAACAATGATGATCTCGCTTGGAAATAAACTATCGGATTTAAACAAACCTAATAAAATGATTATTATTCTCTCTCTCTCTCTCTCTCTCTCTCTCTCTCTCTCTCTCTCTCTCTCCGCTGTGAAATATGATAAAGAACACGCTACTGATTTACATTTTAAAAAGCAACAAAGTTATAATATTCTTCCTAGGTTAGAGCTTGGGATAAACCTAAAGAAAATAACAAATAAATAAATAAAAGTAAACTATCATCTCAAGAGGGACGAGGAGGCCACGAATAATATAAGACGGGTTGGAAAAGTTAGGTAAAAATATGGAAATCGAATTTCAATTTGCGTTCTCTCACAATTATCACAATGAGGCCTTTAACTTTCTCCATCCGAACCCAATTCTCTCTCGATAGAAACTTGAATCCCAATAAATAAGTTATAATGGAGCCTGACAAAAATCACCCGCGTACCTCCTGCATAAATCTATTCCATGGAATATTTTCAACGGAGTAAAAAAGTGGGGAAAACACGCCCGTGAACCAGATTTGCATCTCAAACAGGGACCGTCGTGATAAAATTACAAAAAAAAAACACGAATTTCATGGAGCGATAAACTGCGACAGCTGTTCTCTTCGTAACTGCTCCAAGAAATCGAGGCAATAAAATTTCTATGGTAAAAACCTTGTGTCATCCATAACGAGTCAATGGGAGTTCGATACAGAGCCTTGATACCCCTAGAGCCCTTTTTCCGATTATTGGATTTTTTTTTCTTGTATAGAAGGCTGCCGTACGTAAGAGACAAAATATTGCTTTAAACTTCCACTATCTGAAATTTCTTGGAGGTATATTGGAGAATAAACGGCAACTTCCTTGCGGCGTTACTTCTTTCTTACGAAAATTCATCGTGGAATTTGATAAGATAAGATAGCATGTGTCCCTTTGACTATTTTTCAGTGATAAATTTTAAAAGTTATCTTTAGTGAATAGGGATAGTTAGGGAGGGGGGGGGGTTATAGCTCTCATTTTGTAGTTAACGAAGCTGTTGGTGATTTAGGTGTTCACTTGCGTCTGTTTGTTTCATTGTCTATCATCCCATTAATTCCAAAGGCAAATAAAAGGGTTTAGGATGGACCTCAATAATAATAATAATGATAATAATAATAATAATAATAATAACAATAATAATAATAATAATAATTATCATTATTATTATTATTAATCAATTATTTGTAATTATTACTAATTAATACCAATTATTATTATCATTATTATTCATTATTATTATTATCATTATTAATACTATTATTATTATTATCATCATTATTTATTATTATTATTATTATTATTATCATTATTAATACTATTATTATTATTATCATAAATGATTAATGATTTATCATCATCATCATCATTATTATTATTATTATTATTATTAATATTATTATTTTTATTATTATTATTATTATTATTATTATTATTATTATTATCAGCCATCCTATAGCCCTGATTGAAACCACAGAATGGTACAAGGAGAAGGCTCCAACATGGCAAGTTGCCCAGTGAGGAAAGGCAATTAGAGAATAGCAAATAAACTATATATAAGTAACAAAAACAAATATATAAAATACTTTTAAATCGGTAACAATGATCTGTACAAAATTTCATTAATTGATTTCACCATTAGAGTGATATGGGAGCTACGTCATCAGTTCACCTAGATATTAAATTTACTATGAGATTCAGGGCCTCTGTAACACGGTTTTTTGGACTTTGCTCCTTATCAAAGCATCGGATGTAGCTGAAAGTTGACATATGTATATTTTACAACCACACACAAATTTTGTCAGCATTATCAATAACCTAAACCAGATAGTTTTAATTTTTATAAAGTAAAAATAATCTAGCCGACGCCATGGCCTGTGATAACGAGCCAAGAGTCGAAAATATTCATTACGTAAGCAATGTAAACACCTTTTGACAAAATTTTGCCCCGCCCATCCACCAGACACCCATTCACCTTGTTCCATCGGCTCTGAAACCCATAACAGTCAAGAATGGCTAACACGATTTGGAATTGCCCCCGTGGTTGCAAAACTGCATTTCTCTTACGACTTGCAACTTTATTCAGTCAAGAGAAAGCCCGTGGCCATATTTACTATAGCCTGAATAGGTAATTATTCAGTTTCTAGTTTAAATTCAATATTTATGGTCTGATTTGTATGTAGCGTAACATGATTATAATACTTGTAATGTCATTCAGGCTTTTGAACATTTCCATTAACTATTCACTATGCCACCAAGAGAGAGAGAAAGAGAGAGATTGTATGTAAACAGTCTTTATATAATTATTTTTGTTAAAATAAGAATTTGGTGCTAAACTCTCCATCAGACCAACGGATCATCCGAATATAATTTCTTTTTCTTCTTAGGCCGTACGACCGTGTTGGCTATGTTTTGGGCATGACTGCATTTTGTAAATAAATCATGAATAGCTTTAGGAGTTTTATTTGTACATCTAATGGGAATTTATAGAAGTAAAGTGAACATAATTCATTTATCCTTTAAAATACTTACTACATGTAGCAAAACAAATAGTAGTAAAGATGATAATGCAATGAAGGAATGATACCATACTTTATCATTAGCTTCAACATCGGCAATAACATACC
>NC_090740.1:135515408-135537908 GCF_036898095.1 Palaemon carinicauda | reverse complement strand
ATATGTATATATATATACATACATACAGTATATGTATGTGTATATATATATATATATATATATATATATATATATATATTATTAATTGCTAAGCTACAACCCTAGTTGGAGAAGCAGAATGCTATAAGCACAGAGGCTCCAACAGGGAAAATAGCCCAGTGAGGAAAGGAAATAAGGAAAAAATAAATATTTTTAAGAATGATAATAATAATAATAATAATAATAATAATAATAATGATAAAAACTTTAACAAAACAAGTGGAAGAGAAATAAGATAGAATAGTGTGCCCGAGTGTACCCTCAAGCAAGAGCACTTTAACCAAAGATAGTGGAAGACCATGGTACAGAAGCTATAGCACTACCCAAGACTAGAGAACAATGGTTTGATTTTGGAGTGTCCTTCTCCTAGAAGAGCTACTTACCATAGCTAAAGAGTCTCTTCTACCCTTACCAACAGGAAAGTAGCCACTGAATAATTACAGTGCAGTAGTTAACCCCTTTGGTGAAGAAGTGTTGTCAGGTGTATGAGGACAGAGGAGAATCTGTAAAGAATATGCCAGACTATTCGGTGTATGTGTAGGCAAAGGGAAAGTGAACCGTAACCAGAGAGAAGGATCCAATGTAGTACTGTCTGGCCTTCAAAGGACGCCATAACTCTCTAGCGGTAGTATTTCAAAGGGTGGCTGGTACCCTGGCCAACCTACTATATATATATATATATATATATATATATATATATATATATATATATATATATATATAAATATAAATCTCAGGCCAACGTGGCTGAGGACTATGAAGCGTGAAATAGATGATGAATGGTGAAGTATTGATTTAAAAGCTCAAGATAGAGACAACTGGTGAAATCTAACCGAGGGCCTTTGCGTCGATAGGCGTAGGAGGATATAATAATGATGATGAAGATGATTATGAAATACACACGCACGCACACACATACATTATATATATGTATATATATATATATACTGTATATATATACTGTATATATATATATATATATATATATATATATATATATATATATATATATATATATATATATATATATATAAGGTATGGCGCAAGCGAAATTTCGAGACTCGCACTTTGTCAGTATTTTGCAACGGAAATTTTGTTTTTTTCTGCCAATGAGTCGGAAACTGAAGGAGGTAGTTTAGCGACATTTGAAAACTTTCAAAAGAGTATGCTAATATTCATTTTCATTTTATATTTCCGAGATTTGCAGATTTCTCTTTTACAACAATCTAAATATTGCACATACTGCACACTTTTGATATTTAACAATATTCATATTAATCAATTTCTTGCGCACGTCTTATCAATTATGCAAGGTTCAATTCTTTGCATATTAGAGAGAGAGAGAGAGAGAGAGAGAGAGAGAGAGAGAGAGAGAGAGAGAGAGAGAGAGGGGGGCAAATCGGTATTTTTGCTAATCATCATCGATCTGTCTTTTCCATTAGCGGAAAGGATATTATCAATCAATTATCCGCCAAACCTATCCCTCTTCGCCATATTGGATATTGAAATTTAGTCGTTGCTCCCATTAAGGACACTAATGACAGGAAATTACCCCATAAATTACGAACTGATCTTTAGCTCAGGCCCCTAGACCTACTCCTCCCGATGAGCCAGACGCTTTGACCTCCGTCGCCTACTCTTAATTCACTATATGATAGAAATAAGAGTGAAAATGACTTCATGGCGTCTAGCTTACACTGTTAAAAATTTGCCATAAAAAAAGATAAAAATCCTGGAATAAATGTTGCCAAGAATTTACCGTTTTAAAAACGGATATATTAGCGTAAAAGACTAATATTACGGTCACCAACCTGTAAAAGATAATAACAAAGGAAGGTAAAAATTACGGTCGCCTGTATTTTACTGAAATACGGCTGAGAAGAGTATATTTTTACTAGAAATTTTAGGTTAAATTTACGTTTTTTTTTAACAATGTCGTGTTAGTGATAAGTTTTTCAAGATACTAAATATTATTATTATTATTATTACTATCCAAGCTACAACCCTAGTTGGAAAAGCAAGATGCTATAAGCCCAGGGGCTCCAACAGGGAAAAATAGCCCAGTGAGGAAAGGAAATAAGGAAATAAATAAATGAAGAGAACAAATTAACAATAAATCATTCTAAAATAAGAAACAACGTCAAAACAGACACGTCATATAATAAACTATCAAAAACATCAAATACAAATATGTCAAATAAACTATAAAAAGACTATGTCCGCCTGGTCAACAAAAAAGCATTTGCTCCAACTTTGTGGGTATGATTCTCCTTACGGATATTTGTTTAATGAAATACGAATAATGATGATTATGATTATGATGTTGAAAATCAACACTAAATTACATGTGCAATCGAGATGAATTTCTACCTCACATCAAGATCGAGAATATGAATCTTCAAATGAAAGGCAAAGCAGTTAACAACTGAACTAACTTAGCCAGAAATGTGGGATTGATTGATTGAATGATTCAAGGTTTTCAGGCATCCTGACATCTAAGGTCATTGACGCCGATATAATTTAGTTTATATATATATATATATATATATATATATATATATATATATATATATATATATATATATATATAAATTATGGATTATTCAATTAAAACCGTGAAAGTTGGATGTCACTATAAACGTTAGATAGCTTTCAGAAGACCTGCTTCTGAAATAAATCTAAGAATGCCACTTGCATAGTAGCACATATCATGTCCAAGAATCTTGGCAAGGATGTACCTGCCACCCTCACCTCTCACCTCAAACAAATACCTATTCGAACGTCAGCACTACTGATATCATGGAGTAACCTAGTGAGTTTTCCCCCAACTTTACGACGCACAAACTGACACGGTTATTGGAATTCCAATCGAATGTTCTCTACTGGGTTATCAAGATGATGGTAATCAACATATATAACTTTCCAACCCATATTGGAATCAAACCCTTGACTATTCAGAGTTACAGACTACAGAGGCCTTACAAGAGTCTGGAAGATTGGAACTCAAGCATGTACGACACTAGCCTCACAAGGAACCTCCTTATAATACAATATTATCTAGTTCCCAAGTTCCTTTATGGCTTCTGTTACCCCGGTTGATAACTTCCTTGGTTTTCATTTGCCGAATCATTGGTTCGATCTAAATGCGAAACCGAAATATCATGTCATCTCTTTTGATTTTCACACAAAATGTATTATATCGAGTGTATTAAGACCACCGTCACGGCTAGTTTTATGTTGATCTTTGTGAAAATTCAAACGAAAATAAAAACTCCAACACACGAGACGCAAAGTCACTAATATGTAATATAAAGTTAAGCTCAAAGTTGCTTAACTTACCGAATCAAACTGTTTTATTAAGCAGTGCAATACAACTATTCATATTCTGATATGAACTCAGTTATCAAGAATATATATTGTATGCTTGACCTCATATTTCAAAGAATGTCAAGTCATTCAAAATTTTCTAATCAGCGTCAACTGGAAGTGTGTATCAACGGGAAAATATAGGATTTATGATAACCAATTAAATGTCAATCATTGCTAAGAAGTTAATGTCACTGATTATGATTAGTTTAACGTCGACCAAATTTACTACGTCATTCAAGATTATCTTTTCATAACCATACAAAGTAATGAGATATGATTTTTTTTCTGTGAGACTTGTATAATATTATGCAATAATATCTAAGGTCAAGTTACTCCTGACAAGAATGCAAAACGCACTGGGTGTGGATCAGTTTTTAAAAGTGCATCATTTCAATCCTAAGTGACTCCTTTTTTTTCGATCTTACTGAAAATAATGGTGTTTTAAGCCCAAATGTTAATGCCAGGGAAACTTATATATTCAAGACTTGACGCCGTTACTAAACATAATGCATTCGTTATGATCTGTTTACAGTCTTATAGTCGCACAATTCAACATGACAGTTAGATAATGGAAAGGAAAAATGAGGCCGGAGATTTATAAGCACAAAGAGCGGAGAAGAAAAGAAAGATTTTTTTTTGTGTTAGGGAAACTATTTGTTTACTTTTTCTAACGTACGGATTATCACAGTGAAAGATGACCTCGAAAAATTTAAACTGCAAGTAGCAATAACTCCTACATTGATATCGTCCATCGAAAAATAAAAAGTAAGAAATGTTTAAAACCGTTTTAAAAATGGTTAACAAAGTTAACGTCTTGCTAAATACTCACAAGATTAAAGAGATTGCCTTTTTTCAAAAACGTGAAAAGATCCTATTTCATCTTACAACGGTAAATGGTTGATAAATGTCTTTTACCTTGGAGATAAAAAAATCACCATCTACACCCATGACGCCATGAGCAAGCCGATAAACTAAGTTAAAAACCCATCTGCCTCTAAATGTCAAGAGAGCTTCTATTCCTTCTTCTTTTTCCTTCTTTTTTTCTGAACTGTCCGTGCAATATCCCCAGGCAAAATCAGTAATTTCATGCAGGGAAATACGTTTCTGGGATATACTCTTCAAAGCTAATTTTGGGAGTCTTATAAAATATGTATATCAATTTCTAAAACTTCGGAATAAATAAGCAAATATGACATAATGAACCTAGACTAATTTTAGAAAATCAAAAAATATGAGCTGCAGTTGAAAAGCAACTCGAAAAACTTTATTCTATAAATTTCAGTTATTGTTTTGGAAATAAAATCTAATAAAAAAGAGGTTATTATAATCTAAGCAAATGCTGACGATTTGCAATTACTGAGAAACTGAAAATCTAGTGATCGTCATCCCCAAACCCAAACTAAAACTCTACAGCAGTTGTCTATTGAAAGGATCCCTACCAGGCGATCTGATAGACTGGGATTCCAGAGCCACTCAAGCTCGACAGTTTCTTGAAGGGTCTGGAACCTCATCATCCTAGTGAGCTAAGGATGGGAGTTGAAGGGTCTGGAACCTCATCATCCTAGTGAGCTAAGGATGGAAGGTTTAGGGATGCCTATAGGTCCATCTACTGAGTCATCAACAGGTCCTAGCTTTGGTGGTGAGGGCTTGGGTGCTATGGTTAGTTTTTAAGACATTATCACTGTTACTTGGCTTTGCCATTTATCAGCTGTTGAGGAACCGAAACCTAGCCTTTGATAAACTAAGATAACAAGCCTTTTGGAAACCAGTAAACCTGCATTTAAAAACTGAAAGACCAATCTTTGTGGAAAATAAAAATATTTTTTGAAACTGAAAAGGCTGCAGTCAGAAAGGAGTCTTTCCGGAAAATGAAATAAAAACGGAAGTTTAGAACCAATCCCTTGCGAAAATGTCTCCTTTGTGAAGCTGACAACCAAATTATGAAAAACTGAAAAAAACTAGCTTTTAGAAGAATGGAAACAAGACTTGGGAAAAATATAACGTAACCATAACGGAATTAAAAAATTAGACTTTAAAAAACTGAGAAAATAATCTATGGGAACCAGAAAAACCAACAAATAGTTCACTGACAAAAACAAGCCTTTGAAGCAACTGAAAACTAGTCTTTCGGGAATTAAAACAGCAGTTTTCCCAAAACTGTAAAACCGGTCTATGGGAATAGGAAAACCAAGCCTTTAAAAAACTGAAGAAAAGCCATCAGAAAACTGTAAAAACACCATTTAATAAAAAACTGAACAAAAAATAGCTTATAGGAAATTAATTCTTTAAGAATAAGATAAGATTTCCTTCCTGCTTAAATTTTTATAAATATGGACAAAACCACCATCTTACAAAAACCAAACTACTACTACTACTACTACTATTATTATTATTATTATTATTATTATTATTATTATTATTATTATTACTACTTGCTAAGCTACAACCCTAGTTGGAAAAGCAGAATGGTATAAGCCCATGGGCTCCAACAAGGAAAGTAGCCCAGGGAGGAAAGGAAATAAGGAAACTACAACAATAATAATATAACATACTAGTTATATATAAAAATACCCACAATTAAATGAAAAAATGTATATACATATATATATATATATATATATATATATATATATATATATATATATATTCTTCTTCCCAGCTGGTTCCCATTTTTAAATGGGGTCGCCATTGCGGATGAGCCGTTTCCATCTTTTTCTATTTTGCGCTTCTGCGTCATCAATTCCCTTCTCCTGTAAGTCTCCTCCCACACAGTCCCTCCATCTCTTTCTTGGTCTGCCTCTTCTTCTTCTTCCTTAAACCTCCATCTCCATAGTATGTCTCCCAACGTGATCCTCACCCCTCCTCTTCAGGTGTCCATACCATCTCAGCCTCCCTTCCTGCACTTTTTTTTTTTATATTTCCACCACCTTTGTCGACCCCCTTATGTTGTAATTTTTTATCCGATCCTCTCTTGTCAACTCAGACATCCATCTCCTTCTCCTCTGTCTTCCTCATGCTTGCTGTTTCCGTTCCAAACAGCATTGCTGTTCTTACCACCGTCTTATGAAATTTTCCTTTTAATCTCAGTGGTATTCTTTTGTCACAAAGAATTCCCGAGGCTGCTCTCCAGTTGTTCCAGCCTGCCTGTACCCGATGCTTAACTTCATCTTCCATACCTCCTCCAGCGTTAACAAAGGATCCCAAATACTTATACTTATCAACTCTCTTTATCTGTTCTCCCCTAAGCTGAATACTTTCTCTATCATCGCCCTCACTGGTGGTACACATATATTCTGTCTTAGATCTACTAATTCTCATTCCTATGTCCTCCAGTACTTGCCTCCATCTTTCCAATTTCATTTCCAGATCATCCCTACTCTCTGCGCACAGAACAATATCATCTGCATACAGTATGTTCCATGGTACTGCCTCCCTTACTTCTTCTATTAAAACGTCCATCACTATGTTAAAGATAAATGGGCTCAGAGCCAACCCTTGGTGTAATCCTACTCTCACCTCAAAACCCTCTGTCTCCCCAGCACTGCTCCTCACTCTAGTAAATAAATTACGGTACACCTCTTGTTTCAGTCGAATGTACTTCTCTGGCAACCTCCTCTCCCTCAGACTCCACCATACCTCTTGTTTTGGGACTCGGTCATAATCATTTTCAAGGTCAATGAATACCACATGCAGGTCTCTTTGCTTTTCCCGGAATTTCTCCATTAGTTGCCTTAGACAAAATACACCATATGTTGTTCCCCTCCCTTCTCCTATTTTTACTTCTTCTCTTAGTCTGGCATCTATCAACCTTTCCAGTATCTTCAAAGTGTGGGACATCAATTTAATACCTCTGTAATTCCCACACTTTTGGACATCACCTTTCCCTTTGAAGATTGGGATCAATATACTCCCACGCCACTCATTTGGTATCTTTTCCTGCTCAAAAATCTTTATCATGAGGTCATACAGTATATCTACTCCTTCATCTCTAATGCTTTCCATGCCTCCACAGGAATCATGTCTGGCCCAGTTGCCTTCCCATTCTTCATCTTCCTCAGTGCATTTATTACCTCTTGCCTAGAGAAACTTATTACCATGCCAAAGTTCGCCTGTCCATCCTCTCTTAGTAATCTATCATTTTCTTCATTTAACAGCTGTTCAAAATATTCTTTCCATCTCTTTACAATGTCTTCCTCCTTTCTAAGTACTACACCATCTTGATCTTTTATTTGTTTGATGTGTGTAATATCTTTGTTGCTCTTATTTCTAGTCTTTGATAGCTTGATCATCTTGTTTAATCCTTCCTTTGTCCCCAGATCATTGTACACATCATCATATGCCTTTGCTTTAGCTTGGGGTACTACCTTCTTCACCACCTTGTTTTTCTCTCTGAACCTCTCTATGTCTTCCCTTGACTGTGACTCTTCCCATCTCTTCTTTGCCTCCTTCTTATCTTTTACAACCTTCTTAATTTCTTCACTCCACCACCAACTCTCCTTTTCTTCCCATATGATACCAGATGTCTCTCCTAGCAGCTCCTTTACATGCCTTCTCATTACTGCTACATTTCGTGTCCACCATTCTTGAACATCTTCAATTCCTATATCAATATCCTCCAAAACCCTCCTCTTAAACTCTCTCATCCTATCTCCTTCCCTCACTAGTTTGTACCATTTAATTTTCCTTATCCCTTTAGCTTTAGCTTTTCTTTCCCTTTTTAGACCCAAGTCCATACATAGCAGTCCGTGTTGGGGGGGGGGGGGGCTACATGGTCACCTAGGATAACCTTGCAGTTCTTGACCTCCACCAGCTTTATCCTTTCTTACAGGAAGTAGTCTATCTGGAGCATCCTCCCCCACTCCTATATGTTAAAAGGTGTTCCCTTTTCTTCTTAAAGAATTTGTTTACTATTGCCATGTCAAATATCACAGCCAAGTCCACTACACTCTCTCCTTCTGGGTTTCTCTCCCCAATTCCGTGGCCCACATGCACCCGACCAATTGCCTCATTCTCACTTCCAAACTTGGCCATTCAAATCTGCCTCCACTATGACCCTCTCATATATATACAGTGTATATTTATATATATATATATATATATATATATATATATATATATATATATATATAAAACACTCTGTCATAACTAATGATTATATAAATTGATAAATACAAATAACCATAAGAACAAGAAAACCATATAAATCACGTACATGAAAAATAAATGAAAAATTTTATTTCACATATTTCATGTAAAGTCAATGAATACTCTAATTCACGGTTATTCCCCTTATCAAAAGGATTGCGTTTGACATTCCGTAAAAGCCTTTCCCATGAAATGTCAGGCCTGATTTTCTATTTTTAACTGCATGAACGGCTCTCCAATATCTTGGATATATTATGGATAATATTTCCAATAAACTTCCGTAATTTGTAGAAAAATTTGATAAAAAAGGACGATTTATGTTTAATTTTTGTAGAGAATTATTGTTGTATTTTGAGTGAAATTATCTATAATGAAGCCGATATTTTACAGGCATACGTTACTGACGTTACTGGTAGATTTTAATTGAATATTATTTTAATCTTAACTATAATAAACGATATCGGCGTCAATGCCCTTCGATGTCAGGATGCCAGAGAACTTCAAATAATTTATTCACTGGAGGAAATCGAATATCTATAATGATAATAAACATAGTCCATTGGGTACTGCTGTAGTAATATACTTTATAAAACATACAATAACGAAGATATTAAAATAAAGATACTGCCAATTTCAAACGTCTTTAGATATAAAAAAATGTATTTATACAACAAAAACATTAACCCAAAGTAGCTTCCATCAATTCATCCTAAGGAAAGTCTATCAAATGATGGATTTATAACAACAATAAAAAAGTATTTAACTGTAATCCAGCTGTTATACCGAGTACAGATAAATGATAGGAAAGTGGGGAAGAGTTCGAGGTCAGGATAGTTCTCATTGTATACTGTTTTAGACTAATTTGTATATCAAAAGAGTTTTTTTCTGAAAATCTATTCGTAATACGGACGATAAGGTGTGTTTGAACTAAGGAAATTACAAGTTTCAAAACATCAAGAGCTATGATGCTGTGTAACATACATACATACACACACACGTATATATATATATATATATATATATATATATATATATATATATATATATATATATATATATATATATTTGCACAATTAAATGAAAAAAAATAAATGTTTAGTTACCTATAAAGGAAATTTAAATAATTACAATTTTAATGATAAATCTATTGTTCTTAATTGGCTTAAACAAATATACCAGTAGAAAATACAACTCTCATATTATCTAAACTTCTTAACGTGTTTTGTTAAAATATCTTAATAGGTTTGCTGAAGGTAATCATCTGTTCCCTAATTAGCAATTTGGTTTTCGTGAAGGCCTTGGCGTATGAGAAAAATCTTCTTGTACTCTCCAAAGCTGTACAGAAATCCCTTGATTGTGGTCAGAAAGTTCGTATTATTGGCCTTGTTTTAGTGCTGCCTCTTACCGTGTTAATCATGAGGCCCTTGATTTCAAACTTGATCAGTTTGGAGTAGGTGATTCTTTTATTATTACCATTGGCATTTTAAGTACTAGATTGCAAAGAGTTGTTGTACATGGGCACCATAGTGAATACGGTAGAATTTCGGAAGTTCTAACTTGCAGCGGATGTTTTTAAATTGAACAGGTTGACATAAGTCTCGGTTCATAGTTTATATCTGATCTTGAGGTATTTTCTATTCATTATTCATTACTTAACATACAGTTCATTTATTTCCTTATTTCCTTTCCACACTGGGCTATTTTTCCCTGTTGGAGATCTTAGACTTAAAGCATCCTATATTCTAATTAAGGTTATAGCTTAGCTTATAATAATAATAATAATAATAATAAGAAGAAGAAGAAGAAGAAGAAGAAGAAGAAGAAGAAGAAGAAGAAGAAGAAGAAGAAGAAGAAGAAGAAGAAGATAACACCTGGGGAATAAATAATTCATCTCTTTGTCCATGTACTTAGCAGCATCCATATTCTATTGAACCTTAAATTTCTCCATTAGAACTATGTGCTAAAAACTCTAAATCAATATCCATTGAGTGGGAGATCTTTTCTTTAACATATTTCGCGATTCGAAAGTATTTTGAATCAGGAATTAAAAGCTTTGATTTCAAGCAAATTACACACACACACACACGCAAACACATACGTATATAAATGTATATATATATATATATGTATATGTATATATATATATATATATATATATATATATATATATATATATATATATGTATATGTATATATATATATATATATATATATATATATATGTGTGTGTATATATATATGTATATATACATACATACATATACATATATATACACACCTATATATATATATATATATATATATATATATACACACAATATATATATATGTGTATCTTTATGTACAGTATATATACATAAATACATATATATAATCTCTCTCTCTCTCTCTCTCTCTCTCTCTCTCTCTCTCTCTCTCTCTCTCTCTCTCTCTCTCTCTCAATATATATATATATATATATATATATATATATATATACTATTTACATATATGTATGTGTATATGAGAATCAATTGAAATGTTTAGGAAATGATTGATTTTCATATACACATACATATATGTAAATAGTATGTATATATATATATATATATATATATATATATATATATATATATATATATATATATATATATATACTGTATACTATTTACATATATGTATGTGTATATGAGAATCAATTGAAATGTTTAGGAAATGTCCCCTCCTTTCCTTCTTTCACAGAACGCAAATTCAATAATGATATACCATTTCATCACCATTTATTAACTTGTTACTTTTAATCATACACTGTGTCATGGAAAATTGAGATCTGAGATAATAATTACTAATAATTACAGTAACTATTATATGAAGGAAATAAATAAGGGCAATCCCTTGAAACTAAACGAATAAGTCATACAGTAATTTGTACTGTATATTTTTCGCTTTATAGAACAAATTAATATGATTTAATTAGGAATTCAGCAATTCACAAATGTGTTGCAAAGTGGAATGTTTGAATACTAGAAAGCAATTAGTCACAACCTTACAGTGCACAAAGCTAAAGTCTTAATAAAATCTTAATTGAAAGCTTTTTCATTGTTTTCCATGAATGACTATTTATCTTACAGCATTGAAGGATTAGATACGGTCAATTTTAGGGAATAAATACCACAGAATCAGCTAAGAAAAAAATAAAATTAATAGTAATCTATTTTACCTAATATATTCCACTGATAATTCCCATGAGTTCGTACCGCACGTGTTTCATAAACGCTAGTACACTATAACGATTTTGATTTTTTATCTTATCACTTGCTCCTATCTGCACTGTTACAGAGCAACTTGTGTTATCACTCTAGTTCATGTTTCTAATTGTTTGTGACGTTCTTCCACGCACATCGCTGTATATAAACTCGATGATTGTTTAATAAAGTTTAGTTGCATTCACCTCGCCTAACTGGCACTTCTGCGCATTGGTGATAAGCGTAGTGTCCACTTCCTACCACCTCCCCCCTCACTGCTATGCCCTACTGTTTGAAGATGCCACCCATCGAACTGGTCTCTTAGGCAAGTGCCGCCTCTATGAAACTGCCGCCCTTCGCAAGAGAAGAACCATTCACCTGGTTCCAGCATGCTGAAGTTCAGTTTTGCATCAAGGGCGTAACTCAGTCAAGCACCCAAACCAGATTATGTTTTCGCGGCGATCCCAGAGGACACTTTCCCAAAAATCTTTGATTGATTTTGTGAGTAAGGGGACATTCCAATACCATACGAAGTCCTCAAAATATATCTACTGGAGCAGTACTCGCTATTGCTAGCCGCCCTAATAGTCAAACTTTTATAGCTCTCTCAATAACCATTGGAACACCAAAAGGCTTTGTTGACCCTCTAAGAAATGACCAGTATCCCTCACCTGCCACAGACGGCTCTCCTCGTGAGGTGAACCTCTTTGTGCCCTTTGGGTACGGCACCTGCCTGAACCTGTACGCGCTGCCATCCCCGATGTCGATATTTTGCGCATGAAGGATCTGATAGTCAACGCCCTTATTTACAGCCACTTCACCACCTTCAAGACATCCACCAATGCCTCCATAAATGCGGTGGGACACAGATGTCCACCCGTGATCTACCAGAGCAGCAACAAAGCTGCACACCGCCTACATATAAAACCCCTTGCTAATGCCCCAATCAACGATCTCTCCAGCCACTTACTGACGCCCATCAGCCGCAGTTATGCTACTACCACTTCAAATTTGGGGCTGCTACAAAGAAGTGTGCGAATGGCTGTCAGTAGCCAAAAAACATTTAAGTAGGCCATCGCATGCGGTAGTGGTCAACCCTGTCATTAATCTTTTCTTTATACATGATGCAAGTAGGGGAGTAGGATTTTTAGTAGTCACGGGTGCTTAATGTTTTCTTCTACCAAGGCCACTCTCCAGGACATGACATAGTCTGCCTAAGTCTGCTGACATCCGCCTGGTAGCTGCCAAAGGATATACGATACCTACTACAGTTATGAAACCCTCACATTATTGTTTGGGAGCTGCAAATATATTTGGAAATTTTTCATTGCTGACACCGCATTGTCAATCAGTTAGTCAATGCAGATTCTTACTCCTCCATACCTCTGCAACCCGGTCCCTCCAACCTTGCGCTCAACATCAGCGCACCCACGGATGCCTATGCCCACCTCCTCACATCGTACCTGAAAGTTTTCCATTCATAAAGTCGAAAATAGCCCCAAGTTCCCGCCAAACACGACGTTTATCACCATATCAAGACGATCATATCAAGTGTCTGGCTCCAGATAATTTAACAGCAGTTAAACAAACTTTCGCAAAATTGGAAGAAATGGGCCTGTGCCAAAAGGCTTTAAGCTTATGGTCATCATCCTTCCACATCGTCATTAAGAAAGATGGCTTTCTGTGTTCGTGTGAAGATTACAGGCGCCTGAACAGGAAGATAGACTCCTACTTGCACAAAGGGAAGGTTTTCTCCATGTTTGACCACCTGAAGGAGTATTATTAGGTGCCCATGAATCCAGAAGACATCCCCAAGATCACCATCACCACCCCCTTTGGTATATACACCTTCAATTACTCTTGTTTTGGCCTTCGTAATGCAAGGGCCACTTCTCAGCACCTCATAGATGGCCTTTTAGGGGACCTCCCCTTCTGAGTATGGCATGTGGATGACATACTTGTTTCTCTCCCTCCAGAGAGGAACACTTCAGTCACCTACGCATCATGCTCAACCACCTACAACAAAAGAGCCTTATAATCTGGTGTGACAAGTGTACCTTTGGCGCCAAAGTAGTATCATTCTAAGAGAATCAGATCTCTCCTGAAGGAGTTCACCCCCTCCCTGAAAAGGTAGCAGCCGTTCAGAATTTCCCCACGCTCTCGACTGTCAAAGCGCTATAAGAATTCTTGGGCATGATCAACTATTACCACTATTCCTGCCAGTCATCACTGCCCCTCTACACCTCCCCCAAGGGCAAGCCAAAAGACCTAAAGTGAGGTCCCCTTCAAGAAACAACCTTCTGCAATGCAAAGAATGCCCTATCAACCGCTGCTGCTCTCACTTTTCCGGTGCCACAAGCACCTCTCCTTCTCTCCACCGATGCCAGCCACGTTGCTATTGGTACAGTGCTTGAGTAGGTGGTGAACAGCATGCCCTGCCATTTGGACTTCATCAGTAGAAAATTGTACGAGGTAAAATCCGGCTTCTTTACCTTCAACAGCAAATTGCTGGTGGTGCACTTGGCTGTCCGTCACTTTCACCACTTCCTGGAAGATATACCTTCGTCATTCACATAAAACATAAGGCTCTGGTGCACTCCTTCACTCAACAATCTGAGACCTGGTCTGCCTGTCAACGCTCACATCTCTCTGCCGTGGCTGAATAGAAGGCCCTCTTCAACACATCCCTGGGGAAATGAATCCTGTTGCTGATACCCTGTCAAGAAACACATTGGCTGCCATTCCCCTGGGATTGGATTACAATGTCTTGGCAGAAGCCCAAACGAAAAGATCCAGGGTACCAAGCATGTAGGACATCCTGCACATCCCTCGGTTGGGTAGACCACCCCCTCAACGACTCCAATGCAACCCTCATCTGTGACGTCAGTGCTGTTATAACTAGACCGTGGATACCTGCTCCCATGCGCCAACAGGTGTTTGACTTCATTCATGGCTTTTCACATCCCTCGTGATGCTCTACTGCACAGCTAATGAAGACCAAATTCATTTGGCACAGCATTACTAAGGATACTAAGGATTGGGACCTCGCCTGTACTTCATGACAAACTTCAAAAGTTCTGTACATCGACACACAGATTTAGGAGTGGACACCTTTCCTCAACCTCATAGTTGGTATGCCCACATCCACGTCGACGTAGTTGGGTACCTACCCACATCACAAAGACATCACTGCCTGTTTACCGTCATCGACCACTCTACTTGTTGGCCTGAAGCCACTCCCATGGAAACTGCAACCTCTGCCTCATGTACCTCTTCCTTACGCTCAGGATGGATAGCAAGATTTGGTATCTTTTAGCATATTACTTCTTACAAGGGTACCACTTTCATCTCTCAATTGTGGACATCATTAGAAGAACCTCCTGGGAATCACCCTACATCAGACAACCGCTTAAAACCCCATTGCACCCCAAAGGCAGCTTTGATATCCCACTACAAGGACTCCAACTGGCTTACCCAGCTTTCCAGGGTTCATCTCGGGCTAAGGACCACTCCTAAAGATGCCCTGGGTGTCTCGACAGATGAAATGGTATATGGTGACCCGTTGGTCATCCCTGCCGAATTTTTTTCAGTCTGCAACCTCCTCCGGCAATCTCCAGTGCTTACGTTATGTTATGGAGAAATTTACTCCATTTGCCAGACTTACAAACCTCCAGCTAACCAACACATACCGACAGATCTGCATTCAGCAATGCACGTTTTCCTGTGCAACGACACTAGCAAGCCACCGATAATGCCCACTACACGGGCCCTTTTATCATGATACATCGTATGCTGAAGGCTTTTTGCATCAACATCCGTGGCAAAGAAGACTGGGTTTCCATTGACCACCTGAAACCTGCATATCTCCTGCGAGATGACTCACCTAGAAGCCTCTCTAGAGCAAGGTGCCCTATTTCACATGTATATCATTTTTATGGGGGAGCCATGTGCCGCACATTTTTCATACACGCTCGTACACTGTAACAGTTTTGATTTTTTATCTCATCATTCGCTATTCCCTATACTGTTATAGACCAACTTGTGTTATCATGCTAGTTCATGCTTTTTCATGTTTGAATTATTGTGACGTTCTTGCTCGCACATGACTGTATATAAAATCGATGATTGTTTAATAAAGTTTAGTTGCATTCACCTTGCCTCTCAGTTATCAACTAACTGGCCCCTGAACACAAGTTTGAAAACGGTTGTCTTTAAGATGTTAAAACACAATAACTAAAATAGATTACTTTCATATCCCTAAAACACCTTAATTTACTTGAAATAACGATGTCATGAAACGACTTGAGTAAAATAAATCTCAATTCTCATGGGGCTGGGACACCCTTTGTTATAAATCTGTATCCAATCTTAAATTCTATACTCCATTATGTTCTGTGAGGCCTTTATGGTAGCTGGTAACTCGTGTATTGATTTCCAATGACTTTCTATGTCGACATGATTAGTTCAATTTTGTGAGAATGGAGCTTTTCTTCTCTCATCTCGTATTACACTTATGCGGGAACTTATGGTGACTCTATGTCCATTTGAAATAAAAATGGCATTAAAGCAACTGATATTAGAAAAATATCATAGGATACTGGATGATATTACATACTGCAGATCATTAACACTTTTATGGTATTTAAAAGTCAGTCGTAAGTAGTTCTATGTCATATAAACCTTGTAACGAAAGATGAGTTTCCAAAGAATGTCTGGCTGTTTTTTTCTATTATGACCATTTATAGATATATTGATATATTCACCGACATTTGCATATGAAATTATATTTTACTGACATTTGAAAGTGGAACACCATTCATGTCAATTATGAAATGAGCATACGTTATGGCCTCTCCAACTTTACAATTATTCTATGCCTTTATAAAATGCCCAGTTTCTGATAAGGGATATTGCACGATAACCTAAATCTCAAGAAAAGTATACATTTGGCCCCAGCATCTCCACTTTATATATCTCCCTCCTCTAATGAACCTCACAGAATTAATATCCTAAGCTGCAATCCAATTTGGAAAAGAAAAAAGTTGCAATTCCAAATGACCCCCTAAAAAAGTGTATGCAGCTTATGAAACGTATGTCAATCTGTTCAACAATAATGTATTTGGACCTAGATTAAACTTCTGGCCCCAGAATCTCCACTTTATGTATCTCCCTCCTCTAATGAACCTCACAGAATTAATATCCTAAGCTGCAATCCAATTTGGAAAAGAAAAAAGTTGCAATTCCAAATGACCCCCTAAAAAAGTGTATGCAGCTTATGAAAATTATGTCAATCTGTTCAACAATAATGTATTTGGACCAAGATTAAACTTCTGACGTAAAAAGGATAAAAGGCTCTGTAGTTTAGAGTCGAAGGGACATTGCAACGGTACTTTTAGTAATCCTGACGGTGAGCCACATGAAATGCACGGACGACAATTACTTTTTACAAGGAACATTGCGCTAGTGGTGACGTACACTGACTAAAGATTAATGTTAATAGTATATTCTTGATTTAAAAATCTTTATTTTCTAATCATTATGATATCCTTTCTTTTAGACTGTGGTAATCAAAACCTCGGCGTTACTAAAACATTTTCAAGACATTAAAATTTATCACGTGGTTCCAAGTCTACGGTCTATTCTGTTTGCATAATTTATCACTATGGTGCCCTTTACCTATTTCACCGGAACATTCATGATGACTTAGATAAAATACATGACGTCGACGATAAAATCATACTCGCAAAACTTTTAAGAGCTATGAAATAAAGCTCTAATGAGAAGGTCTTTAAAAGAAAGTTTAAGCGAGTCTGCCCCTCTTAAAAAAAGGTATACTTCATGTTTTCATAAGGAAACTTTCCGGTGGTAAGAACGAAGAAGTTTATTTTGAAGGGTGGAAAAGTGTATAAAAGAGTTGACGTGGCTGCCGTCCCTCAAGAAGCCATAAATTTTTCTCTTTCTTCGCTCGCCTTCCCTCTACCTGTGCCTTTATGATCTCCATAAAACCTCCCGCGAACAGGGAGGACCAAGTTTTCAGCCGTTCGTGAGAAGGCACCAGCCAGTGTGACCCCAAAAACACGCTGTAGTCAATTCTCGCGTTAGCAATGGAATGGGTGGGAGTAATTCCATAAGCCTTATAATATAGCGAGGGGATTGATGAGTAATTACAAGAATCCTCAATAATTAAGTCTCAGAAGAATTTAATTAAAAAAAGAAGATGATATTCAGCATTGCATTAAAATTAAGAGGAAACTGTTATTTAATACCCTGTATGAATGAAGTGACCCAAAAAAATTTACATACATGCATACACACACACACACATATATATATATATATATATATATATATATATATATATATATATATATATATATATATATATATTTATATACACACATATATATACATATATATATATTTATATATATATGTATATATATATATATATATATATATATATGTGTGTGTGTATGTATGTGCATATATATATATATATACAGTATATATACATAAACGTGCATGAAGTACACATATATATGCCTATGCATATGTGAGTGTGATTTAAGTTGGCACCAAAACTAAAGAGAATGTAGTTCTTGATGGGATACCTTGTAAAATTTTATAACCATGGAAGTAATTAATCTACTTCTATTGGAAAAAGTAATGAGTAGAGAGATAAAACACGATGCTCTATAAAAGACACAAAAGTGGACATAGACATACGAAGACTCTGATTAGTAATGAAGTAGAGCCTCAATTAAACTAACATGTTCTTGCAAGGAATTTTCTAAGACATGCTACTACTTCCTTGGTTTTTCTAGTCATAAAAATTGAGGAGTTCCGATAAAAAACTTCTCATTCATTCATTTTTTTTTTCAAAGGCAGCAGGGAGTTGTGGATGAAAAATAAACGTTGGATATTGGTCTGAGATTCATCAAACTGATCCAAGGTTATTCTGTCCCAGTCGCAGGTAATATACGAAAATATATTTAAATCCATACATCAAACCAATAGTTGTCGAATGCCAACTTTTGAATACAATGCAATAGCTTTTTGAGTAGATTGGTCTCCATAGGAATTTCCTTGACGAAAAGAGTGAAAAGGATGGAAAGGAAATATATCTTTGAACGATAATTAAAGTTAAGGAAATATATAGATATACCACCGTCAACTACATTCAAGTATCAGACTGGTGAGATATGAGAAAAAGGTTTTGTCTGAGAAGGCATTATGGAAAAGCCATTGATTTTACAGAATTGCCCTTCCCCCTGTATTTCATTCAATATAACATTTGTAAACAGTTAATAAGTGGTATTTTATCTAAATATGTGTATATATCTATCTATATATATATATATATATATATATATATATATATATATATATATGTGTGTGTGTGTGTGTGCATATATACTGTACACACACACACACACACACACACATATATATATATATATATATATATATATATATATATATATATATTAGTTCTTTGACTTACGAATTTAAGCAATAACAAAGCACTTTCAATTCTAACATCAAAGGTTTAGAATAATTGTTGGCAAATGGCACCACACTTAGCAGTAATCATGATTAGGGGCAAACTACAGCATAAGAACACTGGATTACTCAAGCAGTTATTCAATAAGTCTCATAAGTGTATCATGATTTTCATTTCTTTAAAAAAATACACAACGAAAAATTAAGAAGTTCACGTTAAATGCATTACAAGAGTAAAAAGTGAATCATTGATTCAAGCACGTTTGTGTGCATTTAAAAATAATTAGAATGCATTAACGATACTTTGACAGTGCTTTGATTCAAAGCAGCATAAAAGAAAGACTGATGGATAAACGCCATGCTATAAAAAGGTAAATGTAACTATAAACTGACAATTATATCCCTTGTTAGTAATCGCTCACGTTTATATCAAGTTCAGATTTACTAAACGTGTGATATCAATAGGTTGGAATAACAAAATCTATGATCTGCTACATGGATCACTCTCGGTAAGATTTGAACACACACAATTGAAGGCTATATCTATTTCTCATTATTTAATCTTCAGAAAATTGCTAAATAGGATAAGAAATATACTTTATCAATTTCGTAAGGGAAATAAACCTCAAGAAAGGAAAAGGGAAATAAGCAAATGCAAGAAACCTTGAGTATATATCTATATTACCTACTGAATGCCAGAGGCGCAATATCCATATTTCAATGCTGCAATTGGTTTCGATGAAAAAAAAAAATATCATCAAAATAATCATAATAAAAAAGGTATAAAACTGAATTGCGGCAAAAGGCAATCATTTCAATAGTAATATTTAGTTTTACGTCTCGCAAAGTACCAAATCATCGGAAAATAGTGACAGATCCTATTAGATTTCTGCAGCCAAAAATAAAGGAAAGTACTCTGGAAAGAGATAAACAGTACTCTGGGGAAATTACGTGAAATGGAAGACGAGTTCGATCAGACATCAAAAGGGAATAATGATACTGGCTTCATTTTTTGTATTAGAATTCCGATTGCTGAGTGGCACGTCTCAGGTCGCTCATGAATGACATAGGCAAGGGACAGAGATGATGCTAGAGACTACAGCATCATCGCAGTCTCTTGCCCCTGTCATTGGCGATCTGTTAGACTGGTTCAAATCTGGCTCAAGATCGATAATTTCTTGCAGTGTCTGCAACCTCTCCATCCTTGTGGGCTAAGGATGGAAGGTTTTGGGAAGCTTATTGGTCTACCTTTTGAATCATCAACAGCCATTGCCTAGCCCTTCCTGGTCGTAGCTACATGGAGAGGAGTCTTGAGCACTGATATATGCATATATACTGACCATATATGCATATGATCAGCGTCCAAGCCACTACTCCATCAAGCTACGAACAGGAAGGGCCAGGCAATGGCTGCTAATGACTCAACAGGCAGAACTATACGCACTCCAAAACCTCCCATCACTAGTTGACAAGGATGGAGAGGTTGAAAACACTGCAAGAAACTATCGAGCTTTAGCGGGTCTCGAACGTGTCTACAGATAGTAGGTTAGCCAGGGCACCCGATACCCGTTGCGATACTACCGCTGGGGAGTTTTGGGGCCTTTGACTGTCCAGAACAGTACTACAATGGATCCTTCATTCTGGTTACGGCTCATTTTGTCTTTGCCAAAATATACACCGAATAGTCTAGCCTATTCTTTCTAGTCTACACCTGACAAAACTGAGATTACCGAACAATTTTTCTTCACCTAAGGGGTTAATTACTGCACTGTAATAGTTAGGTGGCTACTTTCCTCTTGGTAAGAGTAGAAGAGACTCTTTAGCTATGGTAACCAGCTATTCTAGATGAAGACACTTCAAAATCAAACCAAGGTTCTCTAGTCTTGGGTAGTGCCATAGTCTCTGTACCATGGCCTTCCACTGTCTTTAATTAGAGTTCTCTTGCTTGAGGGTGAATTTGGAAAGGGCATGCTGTTGCATCTTAACTCTCTTTCTCCTTTTTTTAAGTTTTTATAGTTTATATATGAAACATCTAATTTAATGTCGTTACTGTTTTTAGGAGATTTTATTTTTATCATTTATTTTTTTCTTTGTAGTTTATTTATTTCCTAGTTCCTTACCTCACTGGGCTATTTTTCCCTGCTGGAGCCCTTGGGCTTATAGCATCATTCTTTTCCAACTGCGGCTATAGTTTAGCCTGTAATAATAATAATAATAATAATAATAATAATAATAATAATAATAATAATAATAATGGACTACCACAACCCTGTCTTTAAAGCATTACTATTTTCTGTGCCTGCATTTCCCAACTAAAGCTAATAGTGGTTATGTGGTCGGCTAACAATATTCCCCAAAAGAAAGACGTTAAAAATTGAATGAGATGTCATTGACTTTAATTCCGCATTCCATTTTTAATTAGAACGGGCCACCAAACTCCAAAAATCCTACGTCCTTAAATGAGAGCGAACACTATCTACGTCCATGGGTTTCCTTATCATTTCCCTGTGCAGATTTGAGAATAGGAATCGAGCAGTGATCAATACTAAATGAAGCATTCTTAGAGATTGGAGAATTGTATGGTCACACCGACCTCCCAGATTGTCCAGGACCGTCTAGGATCTGATCCGGGAGTGATCCTAGAAGAAAATCCGTAGGGGCTCCTTGACAGTCCTTCGCAGTACAGGAAGGTCCATGATTGTCCGGAACGTCTCCCCGGAAGTTTTTCCATGTTAAAAACATCCGGGGTAAACCTGGACAAATAAATAATTAGAAAATAAAAAAAGAGAAAAATTTAAATACTGAAAACTTTTTGAAAAATATATTTGAAATTTTACATATAATAAGGGAAAAGATAAAAGAAAGGCCAAAATTATATACTGTAAATTGAGTAAATACATTAAAAAGAAAAAAGCAATATGAAAAGTAGTACTATATATGTAGAAATCAAATGAAGAATAAAGTAATGTTAAAAAATAATAATAACATAAAAAGGTAATATATCACAGTAACTGACAAATGGAGATTATGCAACCAACACAAACACGCACCCACATACACGTAATAAAAACAAACAATCATAAATAGAAAACCAATCTCTATATTTTGTATGCTTTTAATCTTGTATTTCTTGCCTCCAGTACTTAGCTTTATATACATAGCAATATTTATCAGTTTTATTTAATGATAGATTTCATTTCTATTAATATTGTTTCTTTTT
>NC_090740.1:135502908-135507908 GCF_036898095.1 Palaemon carinicauda | reverse complement strand
GGCTGGACTTGAGCCCAAAAATTGGCCAAACTTCTTTCCCTGAATAGGGTCTTCAGTGTCCCACTTGTTGCAATCTCGACAAGATTATCAGCCTCTTTTGATGACAGGTTGACACTGACCTTTTCTATATCTACTTTATCTGTAACAAATGGATTTCTAATCCACTCAAAGCTTGGGTCTGGTTCTTCAAAATATTTTCCTAACTCTGAGTGAAGGCCTTTCAGATGGGCTTTGAAAGCTTGTGTTGTGTCACCATCTAGCTCTTCCTTGGAAGTAAGCAGGAAATCTGCTAATGAAGGAAAAGACTCAAAATCTTTGCGGTCAATGCGGCTGCACCACAAGTCCAGCTTCATTCGTGTTGCCTGTATTTTGTCCTGCACTTTAAAGATGGTAGTATCTTTTCCTTGCAAAGACAGATTCAATCCGTTTAGTGTACTGAAAATATCAGACAGGTATGCCAGTTTTGTGAGCCACTGGGTGTCATGCATTCGATTATATAGGTCATGACGTTCATACAAGAAAATTTGCACTTCCTCACGAAGTTCAAAGAGACGGGAAAGAACTTTTCCCCGTGTCAGCCAGCGAACCTCTGTATGGTAAAGGAGTTTTGTGTGTTCGCTTCCCATCTCTTCACACAGAACTGTAAATAAGCGGGTGTTCAGTGCTTTCCCTTTGATGAAATTGACAATTTTTACTGCCTCTTCCAGAACTGTTTTAAGGCAGGTAGGCATATGTTTCACAGCAAGTTGTTCACGGTGAATGCAACAATGTGTTGCCTTTACCTGTGGTACAATGCTTTGTACCCGACTCACTAGGCCCCTTAGTTTACCAGTCATCGCAGTTGCACCATCTGTGCTGATTCCAACACATCGCGACCAGGAGAGTTCATTTTGGACAATAAAATCGTTAGCTACATTAAAGATAGCCTCTCCTGTTGTGTTTGTAGGAAGAGGACGACAGAAAAGAAATTCATCATGTACTTCCCCACAGTAAATGTACCTAACAAAGCACAAAAGATTTGCCTCGTTCCCTATATCTGTGGACTCGTCCAGCTGTAGTGAAAAATACAGACTCTGCTGTAATTGTGACACCAGCTGAACTTTCACATTTTCAGCCATTGACGTTATCCTTTTCTTGACAGTGTCGTTGGACAAAGGTATCTTGTTTATTTCTTTACTAGCCTTTTCTCCGAGCATGATCTCTGTCATTATCTTGGCTGCTGGTTTGACCAAAGTCTCGCCTATGGAATGCGCCTTTCCTGTTTTTGCAATTAATAATGACACTTTGTATGAAGATTCAGTGGCCTTTGCATTTTCTCCAGGTATAAAAAAAGATGAAACTTCCTTTTTTCTGTGAATATCAAGTTCATTACATTTTCTTTGAAAAAATTCTATGGGTTTTCCCACATATTCCTTATGTCTGGACTCGAAATGTCTTCTGAGCTTTGAGGGTTTCATAGCCTCATTAGCTAATGTTTCATAACACAAAACACACTGTGGGATAGGATCCTCACTGTTGCCTTGCCAAAAAAATCCAAGTTTCAAGTAATCACTGCAGTATTTACGCTTCTTTTTGGCTGTTTCTTGGTGTGTTTGCTTGTGCCCTACAGTGGTAACCGAGGCATCTGTAATGCTTTGGTTTGTGTCAGCGGTGTTCCCTTCGTCCATGGCATCTGCGCCTGCCTCCAGTAGCTTGAGCTGAGTTGCACTGTTAGCATCGTTTCTTTCTTCTTTAAGGCCAGTGCTGTCTTGGTTGTTGTTCTGGAATTCAGTTTTTTTCTTTGTAAGTGAGCCTGTCTTGAGCCACAGATCCATTATCCTGATGCTAAAAAGTAAGCTAGGCTGTCTTCTGATGTTTATCCTGCAAGTAACAAGTAACTTGGCGAGGTCACGAGGTCTAGTATTCGAAATTCTAATCTCAAAAAGGTAGGTAATAACGGTTAACAAATGGCATATAAAAAATCAGTATGTTGTCATAAGCATCCAGATGATTTTCTTACCTACAAAGAGGAGCACAAGCAACTGCCGTGTGTTCCTCACAGCAGCCTTAACATCAACTGATATGTGGCGCAGTGTTGCCAGATGGTCACTGAATAATTTCTGAGGAATTTGCAACAAAATTTCTGGATATTTCCAAAAATTCCTGACAATTATTGTATTTATTATCACGAATAGATTATACAAAAGGAAATAAGAAAAAAATCAATTGTACATTTTTCTTATATGAATTTAAAGAAAAATTCAATAATACTTAGGCCTATGCATCAAATTAGAATTTTCATGAAAGTAGAAAAAACTACGATATTAATAACATACTACAAACAAAAATATGTAAATTATTGGCAATTTACTTTGACATATTAAATGAATTGTAATTTATTTGACTGAATACAAAAAGTAAACGTAACTTCAATAATATTAGCTATATATATATATATATATATATATATATATATATATATATATATATATATATAATATCATGAAACCGTGTTCTTGACTAAAACAAAAAAATGGGCTATGCCTAGGCCTACACACAAAGTTGTTTCTTTGGACTGATTTCAACAAATAATTCAATACTACTTCTAAATGGTGAATAACAGATTTAATCAAGTGTAGTTATGTATGAAATCACAGCAGAAGGACAGAATCTTACCGTAAGATCGTTAATCAGGCGTCAAGCCAACAAACTTAGAACACTGAACTTCAAATACGAGTGAACATAGCGAAAGTGACTGTCAATATGGGTACCTTTCAACAGTCGGACCGATATTGTGCCACTGAAATCTATATAGAAAACATACGTGTTGCCTGTATGTTTGAAACGGTTCAGAACATAATCTCTCTCTGTGTCCCACGACCATGTGACGTCAGAAACGTATTGGGAGTTGGAACAGGCAATCTCTCTCTCTCTCTCTCTCTCTCTCTCTCTCTCTCTCTCTCTCTCTCTTCGTTCCATTTCCCTAGAAATGTTTAGAATATGATTTATATTTGTTTCCCAGATTTCTGTATATATTTATAAAATTTTGGGAAATAACTGACAAATCATTACAAATTTCAGAAGATTCTGCCTGGATTTCTTAAATTCTGGCAATAGTTGCAAATTTCAGAAGATATCCAGAAATTTATGATAATCTGGCAACACTGATGTGGCGGCCGGCTGCACCACCGGGCATCAGTCAGTACAATGTTGCCAAATCATAAACACCACTGCCTTCTATAAAGTTGTTTTTTTGTGTGTGTCTTTTTCGGAATTTCGTTGAGGATTTCACCCCAAGGGAGGAAGGCGGCATTACTTAAATTACTTCCATCCCAATGTGACTTGGCCACTGTAAAAAGCCATCAGGATTTGGTGCTACAAAAATAGGAATTTAGGACGTTTTGGCCGAAAATTTGACTGAAATCAATATTAAAAATTATCCTGCGGACCCCTTGGAATATTCCACGGACCCCTGGGGGTCCGCGGACCACACTTTAAGAAACACTGCTTTAGATGATGAGTATCCCAAATAATAAAAAAGTTAGAATCATTTCGAACACACACACACACAAACACACACATATATATACATACATATATATATATATATATGTATGTATATATAGATAGATTTTACATATATATATATATATATATATATATATATATATATATATATATATATATATATATATATATATGTGTGTGTGTGTGTGTGAGGGAGGAAAAATCCGTTTTTATAATAGAATTCACTATGCCCAAGGAATAAAAGTCCAAGCGGAAATTAAATTAGGAAAAATGCTTCGAGAACCTAAACCTTTGAACCGAAAGCAAACATGAGACTAGACTTTAATAATTCGTCTATTTCTGTTATTGGAAGCGAAATCAAATCACCGTGATATCCAACTTCTAATCCTGTAACTCGTGATTGCACGAGTCTTTTGACCATCGACACCTTGTTGAGCCCCCAACTAAAAATGCATCATTCATATATATCTATCAAGATATTTCGAAGTCTATTATTTTTATCAACATGTTCTCTTTATTTTCTATGCATGCAAATCATCTCAAAACTTATTAATGCACTTTCTCATACCTGGCTATTTTGATTTATATATTAATATACAGATTTATATATATATATATATATATATATATATATATATAAAGAGAGAGAGAGAGAGAGAGAGAGAGAGAGAGAGAGAGAGAGAGAGAGAGAGAGAGAGAGAGAGAGAGAGAGAGAGAGATAACACACGTTATCATTTATATACAGTATATGCATATGTATGTGTATATAAAATAATATGCTGTAAACATATATGTGTATACGCATATTTACACATGAGTGTATATATATACATATATATATGTATATATATACAGTATATATATATATATATATATATATATATATATATATATATATATAGAGAGAGAGAGAGAGAGAGAGAGAGAGAGAGAGAGAGAGAGAGAGAGAGAGAGAGAGAGAGATAACACACGTTATCATTTATATACAGTATATGCATATGTATGTGTATATAAAATAATATGCTGTAAACATATATGTGTATACGCATATTTACACATGAGTGTATATATATACATATATATATGTATATATATACAGTATATATATATATATATATATATATATATATATATACATATATATAAATGTATGTATACATATATACATATACAAATATATATATATAGATATATCTATATATATATATATATATAAATATATATATATATATATATATATATATATATATATATACATGTATATATATGTATATATATAACTATATATATATATATGTATATATGTATATATATAACTATATATATGCACACACACATATATATACACACACACACACACACACACATATATATATATATATATATATATATATATATATATATATATATATACAGTATATGCATATGTATGTGCATATATAAAATAATATGCTATAAACATATATGTGTATACTTATATTTACACATGAGTA
>NC_090740.1:135487908-135497908 GCF_036898095.1 Palaemon carinicauda | reverse complement strand
AAGGAGCAATTAAATTCAAGAAGAAACTAAAGACATTACTTTTCACAAGATCATATGATTTGAAAGATGCTACAATCAAGGAATTGTATAAGTTATAATGAAAATGTTTCGTTAGATGATTGATATGGACCTGCCCGAGAAGTAGTTCACTCGACTGCAGTGGAGGGTTGGATTTAAACCCAAAACAAGCAAACAAGCAAAACAAGCAAGCAATTATTTATTACCCCCCCCCCTTTTTTTTTCTTTTTTTTTGATACAGTTCCTAGAAATACGACACTAAAAATAAACAAAAATTGTCGTTTTTACCTTAATCATATAGAAATTTCCCGCTCACTCAAATATTTTTACTTATTACCATTTTTTCTTTTTTGTTGAAACTACTTAATACCTGAATTGGAAAGTTTCATAACTTCCTTCAAAATTTGTTGTAATAAAAATACATAGACCTGAAACACATCTGTATAATGACATCACCAAATCCATGGCACATGCAATATTTCCCAGAGCAATAGAGAAACTATCAACATAAAAAAGGAAAAAAAATGTCTGATTTTTTTCCATCATTTTCATTACCTCCATCTCCACTCATAATTCTCGTAGATGTAATTTTCTTGTCTGCTATTTTCGTTATCCCTTTTTTTTTATATTTGGTGAGGTCGTTCTTTTAAAAAGGAACGTCCCATCTGAACCTGACGTCCCTATCATTTATATTGCAACACCTGTGATCCTTATATTTAATTTGAGCTAAAAAAAAGACTGAAATCTGTGGCTGCGAGTTCTGAGGAGAAACAGTGAAATCTTCCATTGCCAGTCGACACTTTCTTTGAAGATTGTAAAACATCGAAGACAAGAAATAAGCGGAGCTTTAATTCAAGCACTCCCTTTCATTATATATAAATTACCAAAAGAAATGTCTTAAAGAAAAAAGGGGTTTCTCATAATTACGTGGAAGAACAAAGAATGGCATTCTTTGTTTCTTTCCTCGATGTTTATGCTGGCGAGACCAAATGCCTTCGCTTGTTTACTTAACAGCTTTGTGAGAACACATGACGAAGAGTTTGCGTTTACATTTCCTGCTCTTTTCTCTTCTATTAAACAATTATTTTTCTCATTTTTACTCAAGCGGAACAATATTTTTCCTTCTATTTCCTTTAATCTATGCAAGAGCTAAAGGCCATGTTTATCCAAAGGAACTTCCTGGAAATGGAATTGCTTCCATGAAGAGGTTTATTTCGATTTTAGAATTATAAAGAGAACAGAAGTTTTATTAACAGCAAAGAACCTGAATGTAAACGCGTGTTTATTCCAATAAACAAACAACTTCAAATAAAGTTAACGCATAATTTGCCTTTGAAAAGTCACATGTTAGGGATACTAATCTTGAAGAGAACCAACCAATGTTGAACGTAGTGAAGTGCAAAGCTTCATTCTACCATCTCTAACCATCGTCTGACATTCACGTCAGTTATACTGTATATCCAGGCAGCCTTTTAGTACGCCCCACTGCTCTCACTTTAAAAATCAGCTCTGATCTTTAGGATACATCTAAAAGGGAATTCCATAAATTGGCCAAGTCGATGCCTCCGAGATACTGTCTATTCTCCCATGAAGGTCCCTTCTACTTCTGTCAGATTTTTCATAGCCGAAATTATACCCTATTAAATGCTGAACCAGCTCTAGTTTTCTGATGCTGTAAGTTTTCATCAATCCAATTCTAACGTACTGGATTAGTCTTATCGAATGTTATTCGCAAGATTGTAGTGCCATTTCTTTTTTCCTAAATTAAGGCATTCAGAGGGCAGTCCCGCCCATCCCTGTTCTCCGCTAGATGGCATCGCTATCTCTTACTACGAGCATCACTTCGGTTAGTGTTCCGTCCTCTTGCCCATTTACTCAAATAAAACCAGTCAGGATACCAGACGTACACACTATTCTCTGGAGATAAGCAGTCTCCATGAGCTTTTTTCCATATTGTTAAATCCCTTTCTTTTTTGTCTTTTCAAACCCTCAATTTTCTTCTTTACTCTATGGCATAGATAAGCGCATTAGACTGCTAGACCAAACGAGTCAGACATGCAAAGTAGGTACGCAAAGACAAAAGTAGGATCAAGCAGAAAGCCACATAATCAGGACCAAATATGGCTCTCAATGCAACAAAGGAGATTGAATGCTCTCTCTCAAACCTAGCGTTTGTATCCATGGCATGAATGCCAGTTAATAAAATATAAGCGTTTTAATGTTCCACAGTGAGTGGAGAATCTCTGATAAACTAGACCTACACAAGAAGCTATCACACTAAGTTTTATACACGTAACAATTGAATTATTTTATAACGTTAGGAAGCTTAAACTATAAGCTATACAGACGATTATCGAAATTTTATTTACTACAATACTCATGACGATTTTGCCTAAAATCGTTTACCTTTTTCTATATATCTTATGATAAACAACATATCTGAACTTTACATATACGGTATGCTTCCAATGTCTGCTATACTTTTGCATATAAAGGTTTTATACACATTGGCAACACAGTTTCCTTGTTGAATACACTCTTTTATTAGTGGGTGTATATAATTGTACTCTCGAATCATAAAGTGTTAGTATTTTTATCACTATTACTAGCGAAGCTACAACCCTAGTTTGAAAAGCAGGATTTTATAAGCCCAAGGTCTGCAACAAGGAAAATAGCCCAGAGATGAAAGGAAATACGGAAAAAATAGAATAATGTGCCTAGTGTACAGTGGGCCTCATTAATTCCGGTACACTTCAGGGGAGACTAAGGAGACACTTGTACCCTCAAGGAAGATAATTCAAACCCACGACAGTGGAAGACCATGGTACAGAAGCATTAGCACTACCCAAGACTAGAGAACAATGGTTTGACTTTGCAGTGTCCTTATCCTAAAATAGCTCTTACCAAAGCTAAAGGGTACAAGATACCCTTATGAAGTCAAACGTAGTTCAGTAGTTAATCCCTTGAGCGAGGAAGAATTTGTCGTTAAAATCTATTAGATAATCATTGTTGTAAAATAGTATATACTGTACTTACTCATGGTTGAACTACATCTAGAAACTGCTATATTTATGGACTTACCTGGAAAGAAAAAGAAATATAAATCAGTATAAAATTTGCTGATAGTTTAAGCCTTTATTATTCTTTATACGCTGGAAATATTGTTAAACATTCTAAAGCATAGCATACATTGGTGCAAAATAGGTGTGGAAATTATGGTATGCAATTACCATCAGCTGTATTTTACAAATGGCAGGCTTCCTTGCCACTAGCTATTGTCCAAAATGTTATTTATAATTTTTTGTTGAGATGATTCTATGAAAGAAAAAATATCATTTGTTTCCAAATTACACAGTTACGTTTATGCTAGTTCAAGATATGCAATGACATGTTTTAAAATTTAAATACTTTTACAATACAGAAAAAATCAAGTCATTCTAAATACTAAAAATATTTCATACGGTGATCATCGTTATACCAGTTGATAATGACACTCTGATATTCAAGTTTTCTGGTTGCAAAGGAACAACAGATGGCATTGATGAATATTCGTAATTCAATAACACTGGATACAAGGAGCTTACGTGATCTACTTTCATAAACTAAAGAAACCAATTTGCTAATCCAGCGCACAATTTCTCTGGTCCACGAGATGTTTGACTATCATGGTAAAAGTTAAATTTACATGACATTTAAGCATTATTCCCTTTAAAGCATTACACTACAAGCAACTAGCGCATTTATACTAGAAAAAAGTATTGGATGTAACCAATTCTTTATACGAGTGTATGCAAACATATAATGATTAATATGTTTTTATAGAATTTGTCCAGTTCACATCACCATACTATTTTCGCAGACTTCACAGCCTGGTATCTAAAACTGATGCACGTATGAAGTGTTAGGTCATCTACATGCCTTGCTTTGTCAAAACTTCAAGTAATTATCTAATAGTAGTCCAACTTAGGCAATGAAAACATTTCAGAGTCTCTCAATAATTGATGAATGCAGTTAGTATGCTACTACTATGACGTCTGTGTGCAGTGCAATTACTCCAATTGGCATAACAATAACCAGCTCATAACTGGCATAAGGGAATCAGGCTGTCTTATTATAAAATAACCAATAGAGATGTCATTGATGATGATGAACAATGTGGTTTTGTGTCCAGTGCTCTGAATGTCAAAACCAACAATTGAGATTACCTTGGGAGTATATACATGTTCTGGAAGATGTCTATTTGGAACCTTCTTCAATATAAAAACCTCGCTGCAGCAGCTTGTGATAAACGATCTAAAATTCTCAGATTCTAATCTCCCCTTCACCAGGAAGAGGTTTCACTGCATATCTTGTGCACTCTCACCAGAGTTGTGAGGGTTCAAGTTCTATTCCGTATATATCTCGAGTCCTTATGGACTGTACTGCCATTATCTGAGAATTGTGATTTCTCTGTAAAGTATCACTGTTGAAAGACATAGCTTCTGGCTGAAACAGCTGTTGGCAAAATGTTTATCAAATAGAAAACTGTGGACTTCAATAAGTTTCTTCAGATTTCCGGCTCCATAGACAGGAAAATGTAAAATAAGTAAAAAAGCTTTTAGTAAAGTGTTATAAGGGCTTTAGCATTTACGACACCCATGTACACACATGCGCGCACAGGCACACACACACACACACACACCCACACATATATATATACTGTATATATATATATATATATATATATATATATATATATATATATATATATATATATATATATATATACTGTATATTCTTTTCTGAGTGGGAATACGTTTATTTAGTGAAAGGGTTTGCGTACTGCCATGATCAGCAAAGCTTTACTAGTCAGAGCCATCCATACTGTGCTGGTTTGCTGTGATTGATCATAAAAATCTCCCACAATCACTAGTCTGCACCACCCAGTGTGGTGATGAAAACTGGCGAAATCCCAGACATGAATTGACATTTTTGAGACATTGTCCTATAGTGGACTAGAAACGGCTGCGTTTGTTGTTGTTCTGTCTGTCTGTGTATATATATATATATATATATATATATATATATATATATATATATATATATACACATATACATTCATATATGTATATAAATATATATATATATGAATGCGTGAAGTGCAGATGTGTGTGTACTTACTGTTTCGAGATATTCCCTCCATAGTCAAGAATAGATTCAAAGCACTTTATTTTTTCTCAGCAATAGTCGGAAACTGCTTTCAGAATCTTCTTGAGTAGTTTATAACAGATTGCAAAATTCCAAGTAAGAGGTTTCAGACATTCTATCTAGTTATTGAAAAGTTACTGACACTTTCTGTCTAATGATAAACAATTTTTCAGTCCAATTTGTTTTGATAAATAATGACTTCCAGTAAAATCCTATTCAATCTAGTCAGTAACCATTTCCAAACCATTCAAGTTTTGCAAGTAACTGCTTCAAAGACTTCTGGTTTAATAAGTAACAGCTTTCAGACACTTCATGCCTAGTTAGTAACAGTTGTAAGTGCATTTGGTTTAGTATGTCACAGTTTCAAAACACTTCAGGTTTAATAAATAACAGCTTTAACATTTCGTTGTCTAGTTAGTTACTGCTTCCAGAATATTCCTTTCTATTCAGTGACAACTTCAAGACATTTTTAATTTTGTTTCCAGGTACTCCATGTTTAGTAATACCTTCCAGGTACTTCTTGATTAATAATTATAAGTTTCCAGATATTTTCTGTCTAATCAATAACAACTTCTAGACATTTGCTGTCTAGTCAGTAATAGTGTCAAGACCATTGCTGTCTAGTTGAAACAGCTTCCAAACCTTTGGAATTTATTCAAAACATTATAGAGACATTTCCTACCGAGACTAACAGTTCCCAGACTTAACTGTTGAAAATGTAACGGCTTCCACACATGCCTATGAAAAGGTGACATTTGCTTCCCGACACTTTCCATCTAGTAGCCTCCTGTCGCTTCCTATTTCGTCATAAATAATTTCCAACCACCTTTAGTAACAGCTATTAGGCGTTCCCTATCGAGTTCGTAAAAAACATGCAGACAAAAATTTCCTGCCTAGTTCGGAAATAACGTTTTATAGATCAAATTCAATTACGAATTGTTATTGGTTTTAAAATGAATACATGTTGTTCATCATCAAACGAAAAAAAATAACAAATATGATACAAATTAGAATCAGTAAAAAAAGCAGTTATTAGATAAATTAAAATAAGTATTATATATCAATCGAATAATCTATGATTCCTATACACCCCTTCGTTTATTTTCCTTTGCTGATGGATGAACATTTTAAATCAATTTAGGAGAAAGATAAAGAGCGCATAAACTGCCGTTGGAAGTAAATCATAAAGTGGTTTTCCTCTTGGTGAAGCACATATAACTAATACTTGGCATCTATTACGACCATAAATCACTCATAGCATAGGTCAGAACATCACTTTATCATCAGGGTTATGACACGAGGTCATCTAACCCATTAGGTTTGTTTGTTGGTTTTCTACCTTTCTCCAAAAGGTTACAATTCATTCTTGTGCTATTTTTTTTAATTGAATTATTTACTGTTATTTTCCAAAATGTTACAATTCATTTTGGTATTTATTTTTTTTTTCAAAGAGAAATTATTTACTCTCATTCTCCAAAATGTTAAATTAATTCTTGTTCTGTTTTTTTTTTTTTCAAAAGGAAGGATATTAGTTACTATTAATATCAAAAATTATTTCTTATACTTTTCAGAAGGAAATTATTTACTATCATTTTCCAAAATATTACAATTAATTCTTGTTCTCCTTTTTTTTTTTTTTTGTTTAAAGGTAATTATTTACTATTATTCTCCAAAATGTTATAATTAGTTATTGTAGTCTTCTTTTCAAAAGGAAATTATTCAATATCCTTCTCCAAAATGTTACAATTAATTCTTGTTCTCCCTGTTTTTAAAAGAAAATTATTTACTAACATTCTTCAAAATGTTACAATTATTTCTTGTTCTTTTTGTTGCCAAGAGGAAACTATTTAATATCATTCTCAAAAATAATACAATTAATTCTTGTTAATTTTTCCCAAAAAGAAATTATTCAATATGATTCTTTGAAATGTTCCAATTGATTCTTGTTCGCTCTCTCTCTCTCTCTCTCTCTCTCTCTCTCTCTCTCTCTCTCTCTCTCTCTCTCTCTAACAATAGGAAAATATTTAATACAACGTAAGCTGTTTTTCTTAAATAGTTATCATTGTTGAATTAAGTAAGCGATCTTTTTTTTTTTAATTCTATCTAAAATTGCTTATTCGCATTATACAAAATGTGTAGAAATTAAATAAATCATTTTGTCGGTGAAGTAATTGATATACTATTACTTGGAGAAATTGCCGAAATTATTCAGATACTTGCCCAGGGTCCTCTGTCAAGTGAAGTTGTGCAGGAACATGAAAGGTCGCTGAATTTGATTAAGTCAGTATAATAATACACGAGGTGATATTATTATTTGATTAAAAGTTCCATATCTACATAATGCCTCTAAAAATGACATAATTTGAACCTTCTGTTGTTTTATAATCAATTTGTTTTAACATTAGTTTTTATTGTTATAATTATTATAGTTATTATAATTGAGATAAACGTAAATAAGTATTTAAATCTGCATGACAGACAGTTCTTATTTCAAAATTTATTTTTTTAAGGAAGAAACAGTACTGCAACACTAGACTATCTATTCACTCGTAGTCCACTTTTCAAAATTTATACACTTTTCGTTGAAATGAAAAGGGAGGAACATGTTTTGATGGTTAGATTTTGTAGAAACATTCATCTTAAGATCGAAAAGAGACTTGGAAAATATGGAGATTTTCTAGCGACTAAATGGTGCGTGAAATTTCCATTAAGCAACAACGAGAAAAAAATAATATTTTCCCGCAGTTTTCATTGAAAAGTTCGTCTTACAAACATAAACAAAATATAATATTTAGAAGTAATGAAGATTGATATTCACTTTACACCAGAATTATAACCTCTCTCTCTCCCTCTCTCTCTCTCTCTCTCTCTCTCTCTCTCTCTCTCTCTCTCTCTCTCTCTCTCTCTCTAAAAGACTAAATTATAAGGAATTACATCTAGAAAAAGGAAGTCTGAAGAGGCCAAACAATAGGCCATGGAATACTACAATATAACTTTGTGTATTAATTCCGTTTCAGAGCAAAACGTTTATTACCTAATGAACCGATTTCTTTACCAATAAATCTACTTTTGCAGTGTCCACCGATAATTATGAACTCATTACTAACCTTTCTATAATTATACTCCTTACTTTCAATGTATTTCAATACCTTTCCTAAATTCTTTATTTCTAGAAGATCCATTTATACTCTGTTATTGTTCAACTAAAATCTAATTTACACTTCTGAACTAACATGAAATTCAAATGCAATTTAAAAGAAAAACAATAAATAACCGGAAAAAAACATGGAAAAACAATACATCTCAAGATTCTTTTTTATTTATTTATTTATTTATTTATTTATTTATTTTTTAAAGGACGATCCATTTATACTATGCTATTATTCAACTAAAATCTAATTTACATTTTTTAATTATCATGAAAGTCAAATGCAATTTCAAAGCAAATAATAAATATCAAAGAAAAACAATAAATATCTAGCAAAAATCGCATGTCTTTGAGGGTGTGGCGATGGGAGGGAGAAGGACATAAATGCCGGATCTTTTGTTACGGGCAAATTTCTTTCAAATTAACTATTATAAATACTAAAATTAATTCCTTATTGCAACGATTGTTCATAATCCTTTTTTTACTCCAACTAATGTCGCCAAATGCTTTGTTTACGTTCAAACATTATCGATCATACAATATTTTACACTTCTGTAACATTACTTATATCTAAAAATAAAATATTTTACACTTCTGTAACATTACTTATATCTAAAAATAAAACAATATTTTACACTTCTGTAACATTACTTATATCTAAAAATAAAACAATATTTCACACTTCTGTAACATTACTTATATCTAAAAATAAAACAATATTTCACACTTCTGTAACATTACTTATATCTAAAAATAAAATATTTTACACTTCTGTAACATTACTTATATCTAAAAATAAAACAATATTTTACATTTCTGTAACATTACTCATATCTAAAAATAAAACAATATTTTACACTTCTGTAACATTACTTATATCTAAAAATAAAACAATATTTCACACTTCTGTAACATTACTTATATCTAAAAATAAAACAATATTTCACACTTCTGTAACATTACTTATATCTAAAAATAAAACAATATTTTACACTTCTGTAACATTACTTATATCTAAAAATAAAACAATATTTCACACTTCTGTAACATTACTTATATCTAGAAATAAAATATTTTACACTTCTGTAACATTACTTATATCTAAAAATAAAACAATATTTTACACTTCTGTAACATTACTTATATCTAAAAATAAAACAATATTTCACACTTCTGTAACATTACTTATATCTAAAAATAAAACAATATTTCACACTTCTGTAACATTACTTATATCTAAAAAATAAAGAGTTTAAAAGTCTATATTTGGAAAGTCCCACTATATGGTCCCATTGTACCTCTTGGTTTCATTTTGTGTTAGTTAATTCATACAAGCCTATCAAAAGCAGCAGTGAACTAAATATCAGTTGTTACGTTTATAAAGCTTTTATATAAACTACAACTTTATGATTTGAGAACAACTAAAGTACATATTTATCCCATTACGCTTCCTCTAAATGTATCATAGAAGGTCAATATTGTAAGGGTAAAGTACTCGTACGTCCAAAACATCCGAGAGAGATGATTAACAGTAGGAAAGAAAGGTCAATATTGTAAGGGTAAAGTACTCGTACGTCCAAAACATCCGAGAGAGATGATTAACAGTAGGAAAGAAAGGTCAATATTGTAAGGGTAAAGTACTCGTAC
>NC_090740.1:135445408-135475408 GCF_036898095.1 Palaemon carinicauda | reverse complement strand
TCTCTCTCTCTCTCTCTCTCTCTCTCTCTCTCTCTCTCTCTCTCTCAAATGTCTTTATATATTATTCCCAATACTCTTCGCATGACCAAATTAGCTTAAAACATAACTCATATAACTTTTAACCCATGAAATTTTTTTTTATCATACATTTTCCTATCCCTACATTTCTCATACATTTAATCCTTTTGATAATAAAAAAAATAAACGCTTTCATAACTTCCTGTAATATCCTTTTAATATCTCTAAATAAAAGTGTTACTTTCAAATTTTAACATTGAACCCTCACTCAACTACGTTCTTCAGTGCGTACATAGCCTGGCTTTTCCTGAATTCTTACTTAATTCCTTCCATACAAATATGGAATTGGTATTTATGCATAATGCTTCCATATCTTAGGACCAATTCTACACCAGGCAAGTTACTCTCTATCATCGTAATTCAACGCATGCCCCCTTTTCTATCACTAACCTATAAACATTTTATGAAATTAATAATTCTCACATTTCTCAACCCTCAACAGTAACTTCTCTCACGCTTTTTGGTCAAAAAGAATATAAGGATTCGTAAAAAGTACAAATGGAGGTCAAATGTATTCCGTCATGAGAAAAGGCTGTTCGTTGTAATCGTGTTTAGTTCAGGAATGGAACAGACGAAGAGTAAAGAGAGAGTTTCCGGAGGAGTTTGAGTCAATACCTAGCTTGCTGGTAACAGATTACTGAGATGCGTTCAGGAAGTGGCTTCATTGTAGTGTGGGTTCTTAAGAACTTTCATGAGAATATGGAAATGAAAATGAAGAGAAATTTTTCTTTTAAGATACATTTTAGAGCAAACAGAAGTGCACTAATTCGTGGCCCGGGCCATTTCTAAAATGGGAGGTTTTCTCGTTAAAGAAATACAATAAGGAAATACAATTATTAGGAATAGGGTAAAAATGGAATATAAAATATATGGACATTAAAAGGAAAAGAATATTCACAGAATTTTAAGAAATATAAGGTTAACGTGCAAATAAGGGATATATTCAAGTAAGAGATTGGTAGGAAAGTCTCTCTCTCTCTCTCTCTCTCTCTCTCTCTCTCTCTCTCTCTCTCTCTCTCTCTCTCTCACACACACACACACACACATATATATATATATATATATATATATATATATATATATATATATATATATATATATATATATGTAGACATATATACACAGACATATATATACATATATATGTGTGAGTATGTATGTATGTATGTATGTATGTGTATGTATATATATGTGTATATATATGTCTATCTCTAATATATACAGTATATATACATACACACATATACCACCTCATACACATATACACACACATATATACAGTATATATATATATATATATATATATATATATATATATGTGTGTGTGTGTGTGTGTGTAGGTGTACTGCATATATGGGAGACATACTGTGTGTATATATATATATATATACTATATATATATATATATATATATATATATATATATATATTGTATATATGGTTTCAGGTGTATGACCATCCATACATAAATGATTAAACTATCTAATACGGAGATTAGTAGAGGTGAAGCAGCATTTCTATGTCTAATAAAATAAATTTTGAGCTTGGAGTACAAAAAAATAGACTAGTTTATTACAAATAACATTTAACTTTAAATGCTGATGCAAGTCGGAAAATGTATGTGAAAGTAAATGCTGGGGTTGTAAAATAGGAAATTGTCATTTATGAATAAGTGACCAAGGTGTGTAAGGTTATGTCCATACAAGGAAAAGTACTGATTTTGTTCAATGTTTTTAAGTCGATACATTTAAATGTTGCAAAATTACGTTTGGCTCAATGTCAAATAATAATAAAACTTAAGATATAACTGAAATGAAAAGCAACAAAATCAAAAAGGAAATTTCTGAAACTGATACCGCTATACCTTGCGATGGCATGTGTATAATATACATTAAATAAAAAACATACATAAAAAAAACTTCAAAGGCTAGAACTTTAATAATACCACTTCCTCTCATGGTTAAAAACAAGTGCATGGTACATCAACCCTCAAATAACAATGTTTGAAAAAAACAAGATGTACAATATGACTAGCAACAATACTTACTACAATAGAAGTTTTCACAAAGGACACAACAATATAGACCACTATTGTAACGATGCAACTCTTCATATTATTCTTTATTGTTTTACAGAAAGACAAAGCAAAGGTAATAGGAACATTTTGATGAAAAATCAATCAATTCATCCAAATTTTGCATTGTAATGGTTGCATGAAAACCTGAACGACATATTCCAATTAATTACGCAAAAAAACTTACATTCAACCCATAAAAAATCAGATATTGCAAAGGGTTACCAAGCAACGTGAATAAAAATGCAGGTGATTTCTATTATGGCTATACTGCTTTTTGATATATTTGAATTCATGCTGTTACTGTACACGAGTGTTTATGTACACAAATACTTATATATATATATATATATATATATATATATATATATATATATATATATATATATATAAATATATATATATATATAAATATATATATATATATAAATATATATATATATATATATATATTTATATATATATATATATATTTATATATATTTATATATTTATATATATATATATATATATATATATATGTATTTATATATATATATAATTTATATATATATACATATATATAAATATGTATATATAAATATATATATATATATATATATATATATATATATATATATATACATATATATATATATATATATATATATATATATATATATATATACACATATATATAAATATGTGTTCATAGAAAAATAGATATGCGTACTTGAATCGCAACATATTTCTGACACTAACTGATTGGATAAGATGATCTGGTATATATATATATATATATATATATATATATATATATATATATATATATATATATATATATATATATATATATATAGATGGATATAAAATCAATATATTATACACCCCCTACTATCTGGATTCTCTCTACCTCGTGATCATAGACCCAAGGGGGAATCAATTCAAAGATAATAGTTTCTGGTCGGCCAGGGAATCGAACCCATACCAAAGAAACTGAGGTTCCATTGACTTAGGAACTCAACCACAAAGGGAGATAAAAGTTGATGACAATTTTCCCAAACTTATACCTATCGAATACAGGTTTTTTTTTTCTCTTTGTACTTAGAATCGAATTCAACCCATCTCTACCATGGTAGCTTGTTGTTAAGTATGTACTTGGCTATGATTAATGATAATTTTGCACATTTAAACGTGTTTTTTTTTCATATGTATTCATATACGCCATTTATGATATACCTTCTAATAACAAGCATATATCATGTTTTTCTTATTCTGATAGCTTGATACGATATTCAAATTGACAGGAGTTCAGAATATAATTGCGTACTAAAAACAGGTGAATTTTGGTGTTAGTTGACATATAATGATTATTTGATGAATATAAATTTCTATCCAATGAAGAAGAATAAATTCCGTAAAATATTAAGTATAAAACTAAGAATTCAAAATTGACGCATAAATATTAAAGACAAGCCAGAATGCAAAGGCTCTCCAGATAATGTCCTGTGAAGTAGCAGCTACACCCAGGCACATTCCAGAAACCGCACTCGGGCCATTTCACAAATTCGACATCCCATCCGAATCTCATTAATATCCCAGTCAATTCCTCATTACGGTTTCCGATACGAAAACAATAACGATAATGACGAAAACATTGCCAGAGGACGGACAGAATTATCACTAGACGATGGACGCTCGCAGGTATCCAATAACCTTTAGCTTGCTTGCTTGCTTTCAAGCAAGGCAATCTTAAAGCAAGCAAGCAAGCTAAAGGGAACGATCATTTCCTTATTTTCTGACAGTTAAAATTCACTCAAGAATGGCAGAGGCATTGATAATGCCATAGACTAGACTGACCAAATATAGATATGATCAGCGGCTAAGGACCCTCTCCACCAAGATACGACCAGGGAGTGCCCGGCTGTGACGGCTGATAACTCGGCAGGTAGATCTTAGAGACTTCCCCCAAGGATGGTGAGGTTGCAGACACTAGTAAATACTATCGAGATTCAACGTTTCTCAAGTCCAACTAATGGCTATTATTATTATTATTATTATTATTATTATTATTACTAGCCAAGCTACAACCCTTGTTGGAAAAGCAAGATGCTATAAGCTCATGGGCTACAACAGGGATGTAAAGGATGGTCAGAATTATGAAAAATCTAATGCAAGATGCATAATGAACTAACGATTAATATCTAGATCAAGAATAAAAAAATTTAATAGACCGTAAGTTTCTGTCCAACAAATTAAGATGAGAATAAGCAGCTGAAGAACAGACAGGAGAATAATACTCAAAACAAGGTGGAATGAAAGAATTAAAACACTTCATCAGAATAGATTGATCACCGAACATCTTGAAAGACTTTCTCAATAAGCCAATTTTTTGTGCAACGTAAGAAGACACAGACCTAATGTGTTTCTCAAGAGTAAATATACTGTCGAGAATCACACCTAAAATTTTAAAAGAGTCATACAAATTTAAAGAAACATTATCAATACTGAGATCCGGATGTTGAGGAGGCACTGTCCTTGACCTACTTACAATCGTACTTTGAGTTTTGTTAGGATTCAACTTTATACCCCATAATTTGCACCATGCACTAATCTAACTAGATCTCTATTAAGGGATTCACCAACCCCAGATCTACATTCAGGGGATGGAATTGATGCAAAAAAAGTAGCATCATCTGCATATGCAACAAGCTTGTTTTCTAGGACAAACTACATGTCATGTGTATATAGTATGAACAGTAATGGGACAAGAACACTACCCTGTGGAACACCAGATATCGCATTCCTATACTCACTTTGGTGTCCATCAACAACAACTCTTTGAGATCTATCACTTAAAAAATCAATAATAATGCTAAGAAATGACCCACCCACTCCTAACTGTTTGAGTTTGTAAACAAGGGCCTCATGATTAACACGGTCAAAGGCAGCACTAAAATCAAGGCCAATCATACGCAGGGACCTTTCCAATAGAAAACCATAACCCTTTTGAATAGAAATAGAAATCACCCACCCCCTCATATATAGTATGATGCAAGCGGAAGATAACTTTAATGAACTCTTTATGAATCCCAAGAGATAATGAGGTTGGATAAGAAAATGAAAAATTCATGGTAAAAGCAACTGAAGATAGTTTTAATTAACATAACGCATAGAGTCCGAAAAGAGCATGTTGTTAGAAAACATAAAAGGGAAGATATTCCATTGTAGACACAAAGGAGATATCATGGAGATAATCATTAGAGTGGAATGCCAATTTTCTCATTTTAAATTCAGGCTGCTTTGAAATGTGATGGCAAAGTTAAGTGGATGAGTCAAGTTCCCAAACGATATCAACGAATCCTGTTTCGACAATGATCCCCACATGCACAAACAAAACCAATATCGCCTACAATTCCAGGCACTGCTAATTGCTTGGTCAATAAACTCTCATCTATAAGTCAAACAAACTAATAGTTTTCACTAAAATTCGTTGCCATGGAAATGGTAGCGACTCGGATTACACTTCAGTTTTAAAACTCCATTATCGTCATGTCAATCTACAATTTTTTGAAACCAAATCAAATATATAAAATCGTAAATTTTGATAACACAAATACTTTATTACCGCAGCCAGTAAAAGCAAACACCATTACAAAAGGGAAATAACTTAAATTGGTTATAGATAACTATCAGTAATAACTAAGAACTCAATCTGGTTGATGAGATTAACGGAAACTGTTTTATACCATTCATTGTTATTGAACACAAATTAAAATTTTACAGAATATCTGGATTTATATATAAAAACCCGTTATATTCTACAATTACCTTCTCTCCACCTTCTTGAATAAGTTTTAAAAAATTGAACAAATGAAATAAGAACTAAGTCACTACAAAAATGTCTGGATATAATCTCAAACAATTTAATATCTATCATAAATTTATGTATCATAAAACAAATATGGTATTTCTGCTCAGCGATCATTCAGCTTTCACAATTTTGCTACAGAAACAATAAAAACTGTAAGTACAGTATATCCAAAGGTAGTATTCATACACGTAAATAATAGTTATTGGCTTATTGGATAATAATTTTAAACTTTGATCAAACTAAGCTATTTGTAAATCTAGCAACATTTAGACCAAGCAAAGAATTGTTTTAGGAATTTTCTTCCAAATCGATAATTTATTTCTAATTGTTTACATCAATTGGACAAATTAAATGTTCAAAATATTCGTTATCTTAATGAAAAAGTTCATCTATAATCAGTCATTTCTTAATAAGAAAACTTGCCTGATACAGTAAATCAACTCTTTTCATACGGTATTATTAAGCCGGAATCATAACTTTGTTCTACATATTTCTCGTAGTGATCAGATTTTTTAATCTCAAGTTCCTTTACAAAACTTCATGGAGTTTTTCGACTTTCACTTTGAAAACCTAGAGTTATTGCCACTTTCATGAAAATAAATTTAAACATGTACAGTGAGCATTGTTGGGTTATCATAACGCTCGATCCTAACCACATAAAAATACACAGAATATTTATAATTACTTATTTATAACTTATAATTAGCTCAATCCGGCTGGCTATAGCCATCCCTACACTAAAACCCACTTCACAGTAATATTTACATCTAAAAGAGATTACTAACTTCTTCTTTAGATTTATCGTTGATGAAGGAGTTGTGAACTTTTTTGAGAAGTTACCAACACTAAACCCCTCAAAAATATGATTTCAACACTGAAAAATAAGGATTTAATTTATTGTGATCTATAAACCATAAGGTATCATTATTACTAAGGAATAAAAAATGGTCTGGGTATACACTTATTAATTTCATTTCTATAATCGTGATCCTGAAATTGTGAATTCACACAATTCATATTTGTTGATTTTATAGTTGTTAGCAAATGCTGTTTCAGGATATTCAAAGAAAATATAAAGAATCTCTACGTCAGTAAATTTATGTCAGGACTAATCACTGAAAAAAAGGAGAATTTCTTCACTTCTTGCTAGTATCCAGTAAATTTATTAATCTACTTATTAATTTAATTTTTTCTCCACTTATTCAGCGTTTAATTTATTCCCCTAGTTTTCATAAGAAACATATAATTATCAATTTGATGACAAATTTATTTATTCATGAAATGCTACCATATGAAAACAACAACGTTTCTCTATTATTATTATTATTTGCTAGGCTACAACCCTAGTTGGAAAAGCAGGATGCTATAAGCCCAAGGGCCCCAACAGGGAAAATAGCCCAGTGAGGAAAAATGAAACATTTTAAGAATAGTAACATTTAAATAAATATTTCCTATATAAACTATGAAAACTTTGACAAAACAAGAGGAAGAGAAATGAGATAGAATAGTGTACCTGAGCGTACCCTAAAGCAAGAGAAGGAAAAGCATCATTGTACACGAAACACAACCGAAAAAAAAGAAAATTATCTCAGTTTTCTTTTCAATTTTAATATCATACAAACGTTTTATCAGGGAAAATTCGACTTTCCACTTGAATAGGGAATTATGAAAGCAAAAATACGATCTGCAATATCTCAGATTTATAAGTTTTTCTAGACTCAAAAAACACACTCACAAATAAACATTGTTAATATAATTTCACGTGTAATCTGAATTGCCAATAGTTTCGTAATTCCGAGTGAGAAACGACGTTCATTTGTTTCAATATTTTATGCCCGCCTTTTCCAACGGACCAGGATAGACATGAAGGAATCGTAGCTCTTATTGGTACTGGATGATTACAACATTTTATATTTACCTTCATGGATAAAGCAAATAAAAATTACTTGTCAAAATACCCTAGTCGAAGAAATATTCAAATTAAAATAAAGCTCAAAATATATCCATAAATATTTTCAGGCAAAATCAAATGAAGATAAAAACTTTTATATCTCTTGCAGATAGAGGAATTTTACATGGATTTATTTCAAAATTTTGCACGAATAAAAATAATCTAAAAGCTTTAGATCTGCTATTCATTAATCAACAAAATAAATAATACGAGCTCTATTCACTCCATAAAAAAAAACGAAAAAACGCAAATCCTCCGAGTACGAAATCCTTGCAAATAACAATGTGAGAAATCATACAAAGCCGTATTTTTGCACGTAACAGGTTCCCTTGACATAAACAAATAAATACGAAGCAAATCATTCAAACCTGGATTAAATCAAACCATATTTCTTGAGAGTTCGAACTCCTTGCAGGAGTTCACATAACGGAACAGTAAATTGTGACGATCTGCAGCACTTGAGAGACGTCTTATACGTCAATTATTCCTGAAGGACTCGAAAGATTATTATATTAGAGTCTGAACTCCAGGAGAAGTGTCGACGGGAAACTGTCAGGGAAGCTTGATGGACAAGGCTGAACTTACCTTTAGCATGAGAGGGAGAGAGAGAGAGAGAGAGAGAGAGAGAGAGAGAGATGTCGTATCTCGAAAACTGCTATCTACTTATACTACGACAACTACTAAAAGCTATAATTTCTTCGATCAGAGTATCAGAAAACCACTTACCTTTAGCACATGAGAGAGAGAGAGAGAGAGAGAGAGAGAGAGAGAGAGAGAGAGAGAGAGAGAGAGAGAGATGTCGTATCTCGATTACTGCTACCTACTTGAACTACGGCAACTACTAAAACCTATAATTTCTTCGATCAGAGTATCAGAAAACCACTTACCTTTAGCACATGAGAGAGAGAGAGAGAGAGAGAGAGAGAGAGAGAGAGAGAGAGAGAGAGAGAGAGAGAGAGAGATGTCGTATCTCGATTACTGCTACCTACTTGAGCTACGGCAACTACTAAAAGCTATAATTTCTTCGATCAGAGTATCAAAAAAGCACTGAAATAGTTTTGCAAAATCAAAAAATTGTCAGTGGTGTTATAAACGTAGAAATGCATTTTTAAAACTATAGCATTGTAGTATTTTTCAATGTAATCTTTCAGTCCATAACTCTACAATCCATAGATAAGAGCCACCCGTTGAGATAACACCGCTACAGAAATTGGATCCCTCTCTGGTTACGGCTCATTTCTCAATTGCCTACACATACACCGAATAGTCTGGCATACGCTTTACACATTCTCTTCTTTCCTCACACATCTGACAACACTAAGATCAACCGACAAATTATTCTTTAATAATAATAATAATAATAATAATAATAATAATAATAATAACACCAGTGGAAAGTCGCTGATACTAGAGACAATAAAATTCCTTTCATTATCCAAATGCCTCAAATTCTTGCACGACGACTTAACGAGCAAGATTCATTCTCGCATAGAAAACGACATAACGAGCAAGATTTATTTTCGAATAAAAAACGACTTAACAAGCAAGATTCATTCTCACATAGAAAACGACTTAACGAGCAAGATTCATTTTCGTATAGTAAACGACTTAAGGAGCAAGATTCATTTTCGTATAGAAAACAACTTAACAAGCAAGATTCATTCTCGCATAGAAAACGACTGAACGAGCAACATTCCTTTTCATATAGAAAACGACTTAACAAGCAAGATTCATTCTCGCATAGAAAACGACTTAACGAGGAAGATTTATTTTCGTATAGAAAACAACTTAACGAGCAAGATTCATTCTCGTATAGAAAACGATTTAACAAGCAAGAATCATCCTCGTATAGAAAACGACCTAACAAGCAAGATTCATTCTCGCATAGAAAACGACGTAATGAGCAAGATTCATTCTAGCATAGAAAACGACTTAACAAGCAAGATTCATTCTAGCATAGAAAACGACTTAACGAGCAAGATTCATTCTAGCATAGAAAACGACTTAACAAGCAAGATTCTTTCTAGCATAGAAAACGACTTAACGAGCAAGATTCATTCTAGCATAGAAAACGACTTAACAAGCAAGATTCATTCTAGCATAGAAAACGACTTAACGAGCAAGATTCATTCTAGCATAGAAAACGACTTAACAAGCAAGATTCATTCTAGCATAGAAAACGACTTAACGAGCAAGATTCATTCTAGTATAGAAAACGACTTAACAAGCAAGATTCATTCTAGCATAGAAAACGACTTAACGAGCAAGATTCATTCTTAAATGGAGAAGCAATTTATTTCACAAGTGATAAACAATATGAGAGTCAAGGAGATCCTGTAATGCTCATTCTTCCTGTTCATATATTAGAGAATTACATATAGTATGATCTTTTAAAAATCTCATATGAACCATTGGTTCACCATTATAATTGCATTGAAATATGAAACCCTCTAATCATTAGTACATATAATATAAAACTAAAATTTAGCAAATGAGAAAAAAGAAAATAGCTATAGACTTAAGTTTTGAAAGCTATTAAGAAAACTTGTGCTAACTTTGGTTTCATCGCATAATACATCTTTTTTAAATATCAAAATAACCTTCAACATCTATTTCCCATTCTTTACAGTAATAAGGTTCAGCATCTATTTCCCTTTTATTATAGTAATAAGGTTCAGCATCTATTTCCCATTCATTATAGTATTAAGGTTCAGCATCTATTTCCCACTCATTTTAGCAATAAGGTTCAGCATCTATTTCCCTTTTATTATAGTAATAAGGTTCAGCATCTATTTCCCATTCATTATAGTATTAAGGTTCAGCATCTATTTCCCATTCATTATAGTAATAAGGTTCAGCATCTATTTCCCACTCATTTTAGCAATAAGGTTCAGCATCTATTTCCCTTTTATTATAGTAATAAGGTTCAGCATCTATTTCCCATTCATTATAGTATTAAGGTTCAGCATCTATTTCCCATTCATTGCAGTAATAAGGTTCAGCATCTATTTCCCATTCATTGCAGTAATAAGGTTCAGCATCTATTTCCCATTCATTATAGTATTAAGGTTCAGCATCTATTTCCCATTCATTGCAGTAATAAGGTTCAGCATCTATTTCCCATTCATTGCAGTAATAAGGTTCAGCATCTATTTCCCATTCATTATAGTATCAAGGTTCAGCATCTATTTCCCATTCATTACAGTAATAAGGTTCAGCCTCTATTTCCCATTCATTATAGTAATAAGGTTCAGCATCTATTTCCCATTCATTATAGTATTAAGGTTCAGCATCTATTTCCCACTCATTTTAGCAATAAGGTTCAGCATCTATTTCCCTTTTATTATAGTAATAAGGTTCAGCATCTATTTCCCTTTTATTATAGTAATAAGGTTCAGCATCTATTTTCCATTCATTATAGTAATAAGGTTCAGCATCTATTTCCCACTCATTTTAGCAATAAGGTTCAGCATCTATTTCCCTTTTATTATAGTAATAAGGTTCAGCATCTATTTCCCATTCATTATAGTATTAAGGTTCAGCATCTATTTCCCATTCATTATAGTAATAAGGTTCAGCATCTATTTCCCATTCATTATAGTAATAAGGTTCAGCATCTATTTCCCATTCATTGCAGTAATAAGGTTCAGCATCTATTTCCCACTCATTTTAGCAATAAGGTTCAGCATCTATTTCCCTTTTATTATAGTAATAAGGTTCAGCATCTATTTCCCATTCATTATAGTAATAAGGTTCAGCATCTATTTCCCACTCATTTTAGCAATAAGGTTCAGCATCTATTTCCCTTTTATTATAGTAATAAGGTTCAGCATCTATTTCCCATTCATTATAGTATTAAGGTTCAGCATCTATTTCCCATTCATTATAGTAATAAGGTTCAGCATCTATTTCCCACTCATTTTAGCAATAAGGTTCAGCATCTATTTCCCTTTTATTATAGTAATAAGGTTCAGCATCTATTTCCCATTCATTATAGTATTAAGGTTCAGCATCTATTTCCCATTCATTGCAGTAATAAGGTTCAGCATCTATTTCCCATTCATTGCAGTAATAAGGTTCAGCATCTATTTCCCATTCATTATAGTATTAAGGTTCAGCATCTATTTCCCATTCATTGCAGTAATAAGGTTCAGCATCTATTTCCCATTCATTGCAGTAATAAGGTTCAGCATCTATTTCCCATTCATTATAGTATTAAGGTTCAGCATCTATTTCCCATTCATTATAGTATTAAGGTTCAGCATCTATTTCCCATTCATTACAGTAATAAGGTTCAGCATCTATTTCCCATTCATTGCAGTAATAAGGTTCACCATCTATTTCCCATTCATTAAAGCAATAAGGTTCAGCATCTATTTCCCATTCATTACAGTAATAAGTTCAGCTTCTATTTCTCATTCATTACAGTAATAAGGTCCAGCATCTATTTCCCATTCATTACAGTAATAAGTTCAGAATCTATTTCCCATTCATTGCAGTAATAAGGTTCAGTATCTATTTCCCATTCATTACAGTAATAAGATTCAGCCTCTATTTCTCATTCATTAGAGTAATAAGGTTCAGCATCTATTTCCCATTCATTACAGTAATAAGGTTCAGCATCTATTTCCCATTCATTACAGTAATAAGGTTCAGCATCTATTTCCCATTCATTAAAGCAATAAGGTTCAGCATCTATTTCCCATTCATTACAGTAATAAGATTCAGCATCTATTTCCCATTCATTACAGTAATAAGATTCAGCCTCTATTTCTCATTCATTAGAGTAATAAGGTTCAGCATCTATTTCCCATTCATTACAGTAATAAGTTCAGCTTCTATTTCCCATTCATTGCAGTAATAAGGTTCAGCATCTATTTCCCATTCATTACAGTAATAAGGTTCAGCATCTATTTCCCATTCATTAAAGCAATAAGGTTCAGCATCTATTTCCCATTCATTACAGTAATAAGGTTCAGCATCTATTTCCCATTCATTACAGTAATAAGGTTCAGCATCTATTTCCCATTCATTAAAGCAATAAGGTTCAGCATCTATTTCCCATTCATTGCAGTAACAAGGTTCAGCATCTATTTCCCATTCATTACAGTAATAAGATTCAGCCTCTATTTCTCATTCATTACAGTAATAAGGTTCAGCATCTATTTCCCATTCATTAAAGCAATAAGGTTCAGCATCTATTTCCCATTCATTACAGTAATAAGATTCAGCATCTATTTCCCATTCATTACAGTAATAAGTTCAGCTTCTATTTCTCATTCATTACAGTAATAAGGTCCAGCATCTATTTCCCATTCATTACAGTAATAAGTTCAGAATCTATTTCCCATTCATTGCAGTAATAAGGTTCAGCATCTATTTCCCATTCATTACAGTAATAAGATTCAGCCTCTATTTCTCATTCATTACAGTAATAAGGTCCAGCATCTATTTCCCATTCATTACAGTAATAAGTTCAGAATCTATTTCCCATTCATTGCAGTAATAAGGTTCAGCATCTATTTCCCATTCATTACAGTAATAAGATTCAGCATCTATTTCCCACTCATTTTAGCAATAAGGTTCAGCATCTATTTCCCTTTTATTATAGTAATAAGGTTCAGCATCTATTTCCCATTCATTACAGTAATAAGGTTCAGCCTCTATTTCCCATTCATTATAGTAATAAGGTTCAGCATCTATTTCCCATTCATTATAGTATTAAGGTTCAGCATCTATTTCCCACTCATTTTAGCAATAAGGTTCAGCATCTATTTCCCTTTTATTATAGTAATAAGGTTCAGCATCTATTTCCCATTCATTATAGTATAAGGTTCAGCATCTATTTCCCATTCATTATAGTAATAAGGTTCAGCATCTATTTCCCACTCATTTTAGCAATAAGGTTCAGCATCTATTTCCCTTTTATTATAGTAATAAGGTTCAGCATCTATTTCCCATTCATTACAGTAATAAGGTTCAGCATCTATTTCCCATTCATTGCAGTAATAAGGTTCACCATCTATTTCCCATTCATTAAAGCAATAAGGTTCAGCATCTATTTCCCATTCATTACAGTAATAAGTTCAGCTTCTATTTCTCATTCATTACAGTAATAAGGTCCAGCATCTATTTCCCATTCATTACAGTAATAAGTTCAGAATCTATTTCCCATTCATTGCAGTAATAAGGTTCAACATTTATTTCCCATTCATTACAGTAATAAGTTCAGCTTCTATTTCTCATTCATTACAGTAAAAAGGTCCAGCATCTATTTCCCATTCATTAAAGTAATAAGTTCAGAATCTATTTCCCATTCATTGCAGTAATAAGGTTCAACATTTATTTCCCATTCATTACAGTAATAAGGTCCAGCATCTATTTCCCATTCATTACAGTAATAAGATTCAGCCTCTATTTCTCATTCATTACAGTAATAAGTACAGCATCTATTTCCCATTCATTGCAGTAATAAGGTTCAACATCTATTTCCCATTCATTACAGTAATAAGGTCCAGCATCTATTTCCCATTCATTACAGTAATAAGGTTCAGCATCTATTTCCCATTCATTACAGTAATAAGGTTCAGCATCTATTTCCCATTCATTACAGTAATAAGGTCCAGCATCTATTTCCCATTCATTACAGTAATAAGGTTCAGCATCTATTTCCCATTCATTACAGTAATAAGGTTCAGCATCTATTTCCCATTCATTACAGTAATAAGTTCAGCTTCTATTTCTCATTCATTACAGTAATAAGGTCCAGCATCTATTTCCCATTCATTACAGTAATAAGTTCAGAATCTATTTCCCATTCTTTGCAGTAATAAGGTTCAACATTTATTTCCCATTCATTACAGTAATAAGTTCAGCTTCTATTTCTCATTCATTACAGTAATAAGGTCCAGCATCTATTTCCCATTCATTACAGTAATAAGTTCAGAATCTATTTCCCATTCTTTGCAGTAATAAGGTTCAACATTTATTTCCCAGTCATTACAGTAATAAGGTTCAGCATCTATTTCCCATTCATTACAGTAATAAGTTCAGCATATATTTCCCATTCATTGCAGTAATAAGGTTCAGCATCTATTTCCCATTCATTACAGTAATAAGTTCAGCATATATTTCCCATTCATTGCAGTAATAAGGTTCAGCATCTATTTCCCATTCATTACAGTAATAAGATTCAGCCTCTATTTCTCATTCATTAGAGTAATAAGGTTCAGCATCTATTTCCCATTTATTACAGCAATAAGGTTCAACATCTATTTCCCATTCATTACAGCAATAAGGTTCAACATCTATTTCCCATTCATTACAGTAATAAGGTTCAGCATCTATTTCCCATTCATTACAGTAATAAGATTCAGCCTCTATTTCTCATTCATTACAGTAATAAGGTTCAGCATCTATTTCCCATTCATTGCAGTAATAAGGTTCAGCATCTATTTCCCATTCATTGCAGTAATAAGGTTCAACATTTATTTCCCATTCATTACAGCAATAAGGTTCAACATCTATTTCCCATTCATTACAGTAATAAGGTTCAACATCTATTTCCCAATCATTACAAAAATAAGGTAAAACGTGTAAGAACATTTAAAACAAGCTTTCATATATGCGATGTTACTTTAGGTAAGATGGATTTACCTAACTTTAATAATGGAAAAGATAATTCGACGACATATCTGTGAAATATATGATACTGTTTCGCATTGATTGCATATGTAATGAGAGTTAATTAATCTATATTCAATTTCACTGAGCAGATTTCTTGAAATATCAGTCTACTAATGAGCACAATATGCCACTATTATAATCCTAAGTTAATTAACCATAATCGCCCAGTAAACGCAGTCATAATTTGCATGGGTAACTTCGAACAGAATATCTCAGAAATTAAACCGAATGGCATTTGATTATGTAATTTCACAGTTTGGGGAATTAACTGGCAACAAGATTATGAAGTGTTGAAAAATTATTACAGAGTTATTTTGTTAAGTTAATTGTCTTTTCCTTTATAAACTGAAGAAATATAACTTAACCTAACGTAACAAGCCTCCAAATATTGAAAAGTACAAAAGTGAAACAAGATAAAAAGTGCGGATAAATAAATTAGGAACTCTAGAAGAATTATTACCATATTATCTTATTAAATTAATTGTATTTACCTTTATAAACTGAAGATATATAGAACAAGCGACAGCACATTGGAATATCCAAAAGTGAAGGAAAATAAAAACTGCAGATAAAAAAAATTAGGAAACATCGAAATAAATCACAAAAAGATCCAAATATGACTACATAGCAGGCAAGATACAAAATATAAATAGGAATGAAGTGTTGTGGTTCAAAGTAATTTTAAAACCTCAAATATCACACATTACAGTGACAGTGATTTCTTCACAAGTCTTACATTAGAGAAAATAATCCTAAAACGAGGTTTGTGAATAGCTCTAGAGCCATACAGTCTAACTAAAACAGTAATAAGTTTCCTTTTTAAATATACGTTATACAATGTTCAAATAGGAAATATTGATTTTTTTTAATTAAAATAAGAAAATGCAGAGCGAGCTTAGTACATTGAGAAATAAAATTGATATCTTTTTCCCTGGATTTCCACCTAATACCAAACTGTGTTACACTTTCATCCACCATAGACTTATATTGTAGTAAGTAACGAACTATTCTAAATACAAAAATAATGTAAACAGAAAAAAAAAAATATATTACAAACCATCCAACTAAATAAATAGTTTCCATAAAAATCATATCGTTCCTATTTTGATGGATTTATAATGAATTCATTCTAAAGTCAAAGGTGGAATTAACCTGTAACAATACATTTTGCTACGAATCTATATATTTATCAAAAATGTCAACATTTATGATTTTCTGCCCGGATAAAAAAAAAAAGCATCGAGAACAAGAGTATATTTCAAATATCTCAAAATATATTAAATCATCATGGTTTCTATTATTTCTTGAAAAAATGTAATTATTTCTGTTTTTTTCAGTAACAATTTAAAGAACAAAAAGTAAATACGGGTTCGATGAATACCCTTAAACACACACACACACACAAACACACACACACACACACACACACATATATATATATATATATATATATATATGAATATATGTATATATATATATATATATATATATATATATATATATATATATATATATATATTGATTTCCCTTTCATTTTTTAAACAACTAAGACATTCTCAGGCTTTTTGGAACAAAGTTATGTTTACAATATCTTGCAAAGTGGCTAGTTTCCTCACGTAGGAAGAAAGGTTTCTTATAAGTTCCTGGTTTTCACACATCGTGTGAATCATGTTGTAGAAATAATATTTGTTGGAACCATTATTGACGAAAACTTTGCAGGTACCAGGATTTAACATAGTCAAACTGGTCATCAACATAAGAGATGTTTACCCTTCAATACTCCTTAAGCAGTGCCTTACCTCTACGAGACATCAAACAAACCAGAACGAGTGGCTTATTTCACAACCTATGATATCATATCCTATCGAAAATTCTCTCGCTTCCAGCGTGTCGTAAAAATGTCCAATTTCCACAGTATCCGTGCCAAAATCAAAGGTTTTTCTCGTCTCCGGTGCTGCAAGCATACCAAGACGCTTTGCATCTCGCCACCAAATATCCCATCGCATATCCTCAAGAAATATGTGTTTCCAGGGTATCGTGTCGAGTGAGGAGATGGAGAAAAAGAGTAAATGTTTACCTCGAAGCCTTGAGATGTGGAAAAATTCTATCGCAATATTGCCATCTGTATGACGAAAGGTATTCGAAGCATATACGATTTGAACCTCAAAGATTTACAAGAAAGTAAGTAAAGCAAGCAAGTAAGTTGGATTATATATATAAAAAAATATATATATAAATAAAAAAAAGAATTAAAAAAAAATAAATAAAGAATTGATAGTTTATGTTGCTCAGCCGGTACAATAAATAATAATCAAAATGTAGGATTATCAGCTTAGATATAATGGTAAAACATGAGACTAAAAAAAGACCTAACTACTACTAGAGATGTTATTGTGACATTTGACTGGTCAGTCAATACTACATTGGATCCCTCTCTCTGGTTACTGCTCCTTTTTCTTTAGCCTGCGCATACATTGAAAAGTCTGGAGTTATTCTTTAATGGGGAAAATTAAAAAGGTGGTCTTTATCAATGTTTTACCCATCGTGATTGTGGTGATACATGAGAAAATGTTTTAGTTATATAAACCAAGAAAGTGAAACTAAAATGAGAACTGGAAAAGCTTTAGGAAAAATATTGACATTATTGAATGACATTCACTAAAGATATTCATTAGGTGTAAACTGACTTTAAATACATTGCATAAGAACTCACTCTGAAAAAAAATATTTCGTTCTGTGTTCATACTAAATATCGTACTAAAATGTTTTACTTGGAATATGGAAAGTTTAAGAAAATTTCTTTATAAAGTAGAACACCTTAATAAGACACGACTTCCTCGAAAGTAATATCAAAACGATAGCGTCCGATTTTCTTCAAACTATAATCACCGAAAACTTTTTATTTGGAAAATATAAATCACGGAGACACTAAAGTATGGTGCACCAATAAACACCAATTTTCCGTTATTTATTCGAACAAACATTTCCTTTTCCTGAAGAAAACAACAACTCTTTCCACTATCAGCAAAAATATCCTTGGTTTAACACTGAATATACCATTCAGATGATGGAAGTGCCCAGGCAGATTAAGCCATGAATTTGCCAACCGATCAACCCCATGTGACGTAACAATATTTAAAAAATTATTTCCAGCATCATAACCATTTAAGCAATTCCATTTACTGATGGATGTTGTCAGTAATGACGCCATGGATAGTTATTGAACTTTTGAGAGAGAGAGAGAGAGAGAGAGAGAGAGAGAGAGAGAGAGAGAGAGAGAGAGAGAGAGAGAGAGAGAGAGAGAGATTTTAAAATTTTTACCAGCATCATAATCATTTAAGCAATTCCATTTACTGATAGATGTTGTCGGAAATGACGTCATGGATAGTTATTGAACTTCAGAGAGAGAGAGAGAGAGAGAGAGAGAGAGAGGAGAGAGAGAGAGAGAGAGAGAGAGAGAGAGAGAGAGAGAGAAAGAGAGAGAGAGATATTTTTTAATTATTTCCAGCATCATAACCATTTAAGCAATTGCATTTACTGATAGATGTTGTCAGTATTGACGCCATGGATAGTTATTGAACTTTTGAAGAGAGAGAGAGAGAGAGAGAGAGAGAGAGAGAGAGAGAGAGAGAGAGAGAGAGAGAGAGAGAGAGATTTTAAAATTTTTACCAGCATCATAATCATTTAAGCAATTCCATTTACTGATAGATGTTGTCGGAAATGACGTCATGGATAGTTATTGAACTTCAGAGAGAGAGAGAGAGAGAGAGAGAGAGAGAGAGAGAGAGAGAGAGAGGAGAGAGAGAGAGAGAGAGAGATTTTAAAATTTTTACCAGCATCATAATCATTTAAGCAATTCCTTTTACTGATAGATGTTGTCGGAAATGACGTCATAGATGGTTATTGAACTTCAGAGAGAGAGAGAGAGAGAGAGAGAGAGGAGAGAGAGGAGAGAGAGAGAGAGAGAGAGGAGAGAGAGAGAGAGAGAGAGATTCTAAAATTATTTCCAGCATCCTAACCATTTAAGCAATTCCTTTTACTGATAGATGTTGTCGGAAATGACGTCATGGATGGTTATTGAACTTCAGAGAGAGAGAGAGAGAGAGAGAGAGAGAGGAGAGAGAGAGAGAGAGAGAGAGAGGAGAGAGAGAGAGAGAGAGATATTTTTTAATTATTTCCAGCATCCTAACCATTCAAGCAATTCCTTTCACTGATAGATGTTGTCGGAAATGACGTCATGGATAGTTATTGAACTTCAGAGAGAGAGAGAGAGAGAGAGAGAGAGAGAGAGAGAGAGAGAGAGAGAGAGATTTTAAAATTATTTCCAGCATCATAATCATTTAAGCAATTCCTTGTAATGATAGATGTGATGTTGTCGGATATTCTTTTTACTGATAGATGTTGTCGGAAATGACATCATGGATAGTTATTGAACTTCAGAGAGAGAGAGAGAGAGAGAGAGAGAGAGAGAGAGAGAGAGAGAGAGAGAGATTTTAAAATTTTTACCAGCATCATAATCATTTAAGCAATTCCTTTTACTGATAGATGTGATGTTGTCGGATATTCTTTTTACTGATAGATGTTGTCGGAAATGATGTCATGGATAGTTATTGAACTTCAGAGAGAGAGAGAGAGAGAGAGAGAGGAGAGAGAGAGAGAGAGAGAGGAGAGAGAGAGAGAGAGAGAGCAATTGCTTTCAATACGAGGTACCATATGCAAAAGAGAAATTCATGCCGTATTAATGAATGGATGCGAGGGTCTAAATGACTAGATGGAGTGAAGAACGTAAAGAGACGAGATTGAAAGGGAGAACAGAGTGATTAGTAAGGGGGAAGAGAAACAGAGTGATTGGGTAAGAGGCAGATGAGACGGGGAGAGGTGACAATGAAGTAGGGGAGATTGGACAGAGGGAGGAAGGGGGGGGGGGGGAATGAAAAGGAAATACGCATCAAATATTCCCTTTTGATGAAATTCCCTTTGGTGATCCGCTCCACTTGAGACACGATCGAAACGAAGGCAATTACTCACCTCTTCAATAACAAGAATAGCAATGATTACGAGGATAAAAATTGGGATATCATCATTATTATTACTATTATTATTATTATTATTATTATTATGATTATTGTTATTGCTATTGTTATTATTACTATTATTATTATTATCATTATCATTATCATTATTATTATTACCATTATTATTATTACTATTATTATTATCATTATTATCAATATTACTTGCTAAGCTACAACCCTAATTGGAAAAGTAGAATGCTATAAATCCAAGGGCTCCAACAAGGAAAATAGCCCAGTTAGGAGAGGAAATAAGGAAATTATAATGAAAGTAATTAACAATTAAATAAAATATTTTAAGACCAGTAACGGCATTATAATAAATAGTGCATATATAAACTATAAAAATTTTAAAAAATAAGACGAAGAGAAATAAGATGGAATAGTGTGCCCGAGTGTACCCTCAAGCAAGAGAACACTCAACTACGACAGAAAGAAATATAAACAACACTAAAGAGGGGAGCGAATGTGATGATTATTTTCAAGGAAATGCTACCGACGCCACTATTATGGTTTTATTAACAATAAGGAGGATAATGACAATAGGATGGAGGAGGAATTTAATAATAATTATGAAAATTATGGTGATGCTGGCAAAGAGTAAACCAGGAGTTAAATAGTATTTATGATATAGGTAAAGAATTAAATATTAGTAGCAATGGTAAAAAAAAAAAATAATCATGCGAACGTACCCTAACGACATGTATCTAAAACCATTAATGCAAAGTCAGTGCTAATTACGACAATGATGTAAACTGCAATTATGAAAAGCTTCTGACGACAACTATTGACGGCTGAAAGTACGTTCCACCGAGGCAATTATCACAATTCAGTAGCAAATTGATGAAAAGTATCATACCCTTGAGGCAGACCCCTTTTGGAGACTATTACGTCCACCATTACTGCTAACGAACGACATTTTTTTCCGGAACTTTCTTGACCCTTGATTACCATAATTAGCCAGAGTGATTTTGACTGTGCTTCATGAATAATAATTAGAGTAATAAAGAAATATCACATGAAAGTACTATTTTTTTCAGCAGCCGTGTGCGGACGATTTTTCAACAAACAAATATTCGAAAGGCAATTGTTCGAAAAAACTTTTTTTGAAACCAAAATACATTCAAAATGTAGACAATGCAATTGAGTTGTTTCTCATATAACTACTCATTCGATTATGAACCGCAAAAATAATAAACTCTTACTCGTATTCAATAAGTCGCTGTAACTCATGGATTCGAACAATATTAATTTCGAAAAATTACTTATTCGAATACCTTGAAATTCGACCAATTGTAAATTCGAACAATTACACATTTGAATATTTTGTTTTCGCAAAAAAATTTCTTTTTTCGAACAATTGTCTTTCGAATTATTGTTTTTCGAAAAATCGTCAGCAAATCCTTTATAGTATATTGCTATTTTCAAGAACTGGTATACATATCAAACATATCCATCCGTTTGTATCTATCTGTCTATCATTTAATATCTATTCATCTATCAAGCTACCTAAATATATTTTTCCGGCATTTGTATCATCATTATAAACATCAGCCGCAGCTAGTGTACTGCAGGACAAAGGCCTCAGACAGGACATTTCACACACGTCTGTTAATGGCTTTTGTATGTCAGTCTCATATCTGCATATATATATATATATATATATATATATATATATATATATATATATATTTATATATATACATATATATACATATATATATATATACTATATATATATATATATATATATACATATATATATATATATATACATACATATATATATATGTAAATATATATATATATAATATATATATATATATATATATATATATATATATATATATATATATATATATATATACATATATATATATGTAAATATATATATATATATATATATATATATATATATATATACACACACACACACACACACATATATATATATATATATATATATATATACATAAACAGAAAACGTCTAGAAATATGCTGCAACAGCATCGAGAGAATTAAATGATGCTCTATTCAATGACCTTTGACCAAATGAAAAATGGAACAGCTTTAGTCTCTCCTGCAAAAATGATGCCCTCTTGACCTCTACATAATTATACGTTCTTTTTCTGATTAAATCGTGAAAAAAATGTACGTGGCTTGGGTTTTACTTATGCTTGGGAAGCAGAGAACATTAAAACGAGGTAAGGGTATATTGATAGGAAGATGCCTCCAGCAGGATCATTTCAAAACTGCGAAACCAGATACAATTTATAATCAAAATTAAGTGAAATTTTGACGTAAGGATGAAACAAGGTGTTAACGAGAGTACATCCGTTGTGAAATTTTCAAAATTCTGATAACCAAATAGAGAATGAAATCTTATTATATATATATATATTCATATATATATATATATATATATATATATATATATATATATATATATATATATATACATATATGTATATATATAGCAGCAAAGATTCAAACTATCTCAGAAATCCTATAAGAACTGCGCAATGAATATTGGTGGTCGTTTCAGCAATGTAAGGCCAGGTACAGCCAGCCTGCTACTTTTATCTTTATGTATGAGATCCCCAAAGTTATTTGCTCACTTAGTTAATCTCGCATTTCTTTTGTTTAAAATGTCAGATTAATTAGCATATCTGCTATATAAAATTTAAGTTTATGCTGAAAGTTGTCACTAAAACATTATCTCTGACTTTAAACATTAAAAGTTTACATTTTCTCTCGTTATTTTTAACATGTATTTCAATATTCGTGAATGCACTAGAGATGTTCAAGAAAAAATGAATATAGGCAGTTAGAATTCGCTGAAGATGAGCCTTACCGATGTTTAATATCTTCTGATGTTTATTATCTCAAATTTTAATCTATATTTCGGAAACTGTACCAACAAATCTCCCATTTTCAGAATTTGAACAGTATTTATTTTTTTCAAACAGCTATCAACATCAGCTTTGCCACTTCGCATCAGCCTCAATTCCGCGATCTTCATTGAAACACCTCCTTCTATGATTCCCCTTTCATTGAAAGGAAGCGAATCCAATTTTCTCTGGAGTATTTCGATCAACTCCGCAAACCTTCCCAGCCTCTCAAGAACAAACGAATTCATATTCATATCTGGCTATACAACGTTAATCAACTTCCTTTAAAGTTCATATTTAAGAAGCTTATTGCTTACTCAAACATGAAAAAACATTTACACTTCAAATATTCGTTAGTGACTCCTACGTAATAAATAATCGTTCGTCAATATTACTATACACACCTTACCTTTACATAAACTAAAGGTGTGTATGAGTGGGGCCGCTGGTACTAACCCCACCCCTTAACCAGCTAACTAGCGATTAAAAAAAAAAAAAAAAAAAAAAAAAAAAAAAAAAAAAAAAAAAAAAAGGCGGCTTATGGCAAATCTTCCCGCTTAGCCGTAAGTATATTCCCTAACAAAGATCGAAAGGGATTGTGTAGTAATCACAGGTTTTAATATTAGGTATCAGGGGAGGAGATGGCATTTGAAAAACGTTTATTTTCGGGATAAATCGCACCGGCATCACAAATCTAAGGGTCAGAGGCAAAAATCGTATGTGGTTTGGGGACAAAAAATTCCAGAACCGAACTACTACTTTTTTAGTTTTAAATAAATTCAGCTACATAATTTTTCAAAGGCATTATTAACAACTCGTGTATACATATTTCCATTACCTTTTGGGTGATCTTGATAAGCTGCGTTTTTTATTATATTTCATGCCGTATTGAACATATAAATCAAGCTCGAGTGAAGGTATTCATATTATCAACAGAATTATTAATATTAACGCACGTCAGTGGAGAGAGAGAGAGAGAGAGAGAGAGAGAGAGAGAGAGAGAGAGAGAGAGAGAGAGAGAGAGAGAGAGAGAGCATCATTCATGACGGTATGTCTTGCAGATCAGCAAATTGACTGATTATTACTTTTGGCCAAATTTTGATTAATTCCAAAGACAAGTCAAGACAATAACAGAAATTACAGTATTATGAAAGACACCGGCTGAGTCAATCGGCCGTAATAATGAAAGGCTTTAATGAGTCATTAAGACTGTCTGTACGAAGACGAGGATTTCATCACTTTCAATGAAGCTGAGAGAGAGAGAGAGAGAGAGAGAGAGAGAGAGAGAGAGAGAGAGAGAGAGAGAGAGAAAAGGAAATATGTATTGATTTCCTAAGATTAAGAGCTGCTGAGATGTGCAAAATGTTAGTCAGCCTGACATAAATCATACATTTATAAACATTTTTGCATGATATGAAATGATTTCGCCAACATAATTTCCTTATCATGATATTAAACAGCTTGTTTATGTATGTATGTACAGTATGTTGTGTGTGGGTATGTGTGTATATATATATATACATACACACACACACACACATATATATATATATATATATTTACACGCACACATATGTATGTGTATATATATACATATATATATATAAATATATATATATATATATATATATATATAAATATATATATATATATATATATATATATGTATATATATACATATATATATATATATATATATATATATATATATATATATATATATATATATATATCTGGATGTGTGTATATTCCTACCTCATTCAGCACCGAACCCTGGACTCCAAAGGAGAAATAAGTCGTTTTGTTGCATCCGGATTTCCAAAAGCCATTGAAGAATTTAAAACCTTAGTCCTTAAAGGGGGAAGTTACCTGGGTTTAATACAAAGCTTCCATATCCGAGACTTCTACTTTTTTTTCCAGAACAACCCGTCCAGGTAAAATATCCAGGTGTGTAGAGGTTCCAATATCACCTACCCAGGAGCAAATTCTGTTATAAAAGCGGATTTTCTCTACGACTTAGTTCTATTTTGTACTGTATTTTCACGGTAAAATAAGAAAGATTATTTACTCCAGTCATATTTTGAATGGTGAGATACTTACAGATACTGGCGGATGGCTGTTTATTAGAAATATAAAAAAAAATAATAATAATAATAATAATAATAATGACGATGATGATGATGATGCTGATAATAATAATAATAATAATAAAAATAAAAATAATAATAATAATAATAATGGTAATAATAATAATATTGATATAATTATAATAATAAAACAAAATTGCAACTAAAAAGATATTTGACAACTGTATCTCCACGCGCATTGGTTTTATAGAAATTGAACCATTGCCAAAATATAATATACCATAGCAATAACAAACCATTTCTTTTAATTGGTGTTGAAAAAAGTATCGAATGCATTATATTTTTACAAAGTCTGCTTCTCTCATAGCCTTCATGAAAATCGAAGATTTTGCGATGGTTAAATATTCTTCCTTGTTTTTTTTTTTTTTTCTGTTTGTTAACTTCGCCAACTTCGTTGTGAAGGCATATTTTGATAGGCGTGCATGTATTTATTTGTTTGTATATCTGTCTGTATGTTTGTGATTCGCATAATTTAAAAAAAAAAACTATTTGATTAATTAATTATTTATATTTTTCTTAGTTTGCAACTTTAAAAAATGTACGATACCGATTTACACCAAACTTGGTAGACATATTGGGATGAATCAGTAACATTTTGGATAAAGTAGGCCTACATCCATTTTGGATAAAGTACATCAAAGTAAAAGTACGCAGCAGTACTTTGAAAATAATTGCAATGTTAATTTTTTGTGTATAAACAACATTACGTAAAACCTGCTGAACCAATCTCAACGAAATTTGATGGACATAGGATAAATGACCCAAGGGCAAATTGATTACATTTTAAAGAAATTACATCGAAATGTAAGTACGCAGTGCAGTTAAAAGCTAATAAGACTGATTGCTTTTTCATTTGTGACCAACCATAAAAAACACTGCTGATCCAATTTCAGCGAAACATGGTGGACATGACCAAAGGACGAATCCAGTAGGAAATGCGTAGAAGTACAGATACGCAGTAGAGTTAAGAGGAAAATTAGACTGCTTGGCACGGGGAAGGCATGCTCTCCACGGAGTGCCCCTGTAGTTACTATCTAGGTGCACGTAGGAAAAAAAAAAAAAAAAAAAAAGAGAGAGAGAGAGAGAGAGAGAGAGAGAGAGAGAGAGAGAGAGAGAGAGAGAGGGGGGGGGGGGAGGGAGGGAAAATATTTCCAAATTACATATTTTTTTTTGGTTACCCATCACTAAAATATAAGGTGAATTTAAAAGAATTGTCTATTTATGCATCTTTCGTTGCCTTGTCAAAATAAGAGAGGAGAGAGAGGGAGTGGTATTGAAAAATCTTGCCTTTTTATAATATAAATGGTATTCTTTTAACGCTCATACGAAAAAAAAATGGAAAAGTTGGTCTAGTTATATTTAAAGTTTATTGCTATTTCCTCAAAATAACTCTTGCAATTGTGACATTAGTCAAGGGTATGGTCATGGATATTTGAATCATCTGGTTAGGTTATGTAAGCTTTGGAAAAATTTCATTACTACTACTACTACTACTACTACTACTACTAGTAGTAGTAGTAGTAGCAATAATAATAATTATAATTATATATATACACATATATATATTTATATATATAAATATAAAATATATATATATATAAATATACATATATATATATATATATATATATATATATATATATACATATATATACATATATATATATATATATATATATATATATACACACACAAAAGTAAAGCCACGTCACTTTTGTAAAACAGTGTAATTGGTTAAATTAAAAAGGGTACAAATGAGTAAGAAAGCTACCCTCAAGTACTCAGTACCTTTTCGTATTCCTCAGATTCAATCACGCAACCATAGCTCACCTAGACATTATCCCTACAGTTAATCAAAGTAAACCTGAGTATCCCTTCCACAGAGAAACTTATCTTACAGTCAGTCTAATTAAACTTTAAAGACCAACATGCTGTAATAACAAATTGCTTTCGTGGTAAGACGAACCTCATGCGTGCCACTAATTCGTTCTTCCATGCCGTGTTTACTAGCAGGGAAGGTAAAAAACCTTAATGAACTCTAGGTAAAAATGAACTGCTTAATGAAACCCACAACAACAAATACATTATTTCCTTTATCTTATGAAAGGTAGTAAGGAGAGAGAGAGAGAGAGAGAGAGAGAGAGAGAGAGAGAGAGAGAGAGAGAGAGAGAGAGAGTTTTGTACAACTTTCTATGCGTTTCTATCTCCAAAGAATTCGAATCAAAATCCAGATTCATTGTAAGTGTACATATAAATAGGAATGGTTAATAATCGCATAAAATCGTACTTTCACGGCATCCACCCTATACACGAAGATCAAAACAGCATTTCCCGAACTAAAAGGTCGTTTGTAACTTCTGAAGCTTTGATGGATGGACCTTTACTCTGCAAGCTTTTGTAGGAGCTAATCTTGTTAAGAGGGCAGATGCAAGTCTAAACAGGGAGCATATTATGTGCAGACAGCCTTTATAACACTGTTAGAGAGATAATTAAATATATAGCAAAAGGCTATTTTATTACATAGAAATCGAAAGCTTTATAAGTCTAATGGGCCAATATGAATATTAAGAAGATATATATTCAGTGGGGTGGGTTAATAGTAGGACTTTACTTAACGACCATCTTGTGGTTTGCTAAATAAATAAGGTTTTGTACCTTTGGCCATTTATCGTTATGACCAAGAATTTAATGCAATCATCAGCTATACAGTAGAAGTGATATGTATCAGCTTGGATAGGGAAATATTAAGCAAACGCTAACGTATACAGTATGTGGAAAAACAAAGAAAAATATTGAAAATAAGCAAGTGATAATAAACAATTGTTGATAATATGCCGTATTTTTATTCCTGTTACATGAATATATTAGAGTAATAAACACAAAAATATATATACATATATGTGTGTGTATATTCATATATATATATATATATATATATATATATATATATATATATATATATATATATATATATATATATATATATATACACACACATGAATAAGACTGAAATGCTTGAACCTCAAACTAAGATTACGACGCACTTCTCTCGTTGCTGCTTCATCTGTTTTGCAAAGAAGACTGTCAGTTATCGCATGAATCACAATCTAAAGGTTATAAAAAAGGAGAAAAGTCTTTTTCGTAAGGTATTCGATGCTTAATCATCGCCCATGTGACTCTGTTGCGACATTCCTGTGCAAAACATTATTGTTAAGCACTGAGAAATATTTCAACAAGGTTTTATCATGACCAAAACATCGTTGATGATAACTAGAGCAGCAGGGTTTCATTAAAGGTTACAATGGATTGAATACCAGAGTCGTGATTTACCCTAATTCAAGTAAGAAATATATTGCAATGTTTATTCGAATATTTTAAACGGTAACTTTATAAAGTCATAACAATATTTTATTACATTTTTATTTTTCAGTTATAAACCGATTAAAAATAGATTAAAAATATTCAGAATTACGAATAAACTTACTGGGCTATCGGCAAATCAAAACAAAGATTTATTTCCAAAGAAATCAGAAGTCTAGTTCACGTAAAAAAAAACTTTTCTCGTCACATATTAGGCAAAGCAAGAGAGGTCGCAGGATGTATAGAGAAAATTGATAAAGGACTTAAGCTGTCTATGGTATGCAAGGTGGATTTTATATTGGATTTATTGTACAAAGTTTCTCTAATTGGAAAACTAATATGGCTGCTGAAGGCGAATGATAGATGAAAAAGTTGAAATTACCGATATAAGGTAAGTTGATGGTTTATAATTCTATTCTTAGTACATCAAATATACAACAAACATAAAAAGGCGCAATGTGTGGAGGAGGGTCCGATGTGCTGCTAATGAGCCTTCAATGTAGTTGGGTAATGTGAGCACTTTCCTGGAAGTTAAATCATGGATGGGTCAGTGAGTTATGTAATTTAGTTTCTATTAGAACTACCCTTGTTGAGGAAAACTGATGCGTGATACAACAAACACGAACACACACATTATTATTGTTATCATTATTATTAATAAAAGCTAAGCTACAACCCACGTTTGAAAAAAAAAAAAAACAGGATGCTATAAGCCCAAGGGCTCCAACGCGGATAATAGCCCAGCGAGGAAAGATAATAAAGAAAAATATAGAATAGTGTGCCAGAGTGTACGGTCAAGACAAGACGGTTTAACCCAAGACAGTGGAAGACCATGGTACAGAGACTATGACACTAACCAAGACTTATAAGAATGGCTTGATTATTAAT
>NC_090740.1:135437094-135442094 GCF_036898095.1 Palaemon carinicauda | reverse complement strand
ATTAGAAAAAACACTATAATTTTTATATCGACAGTTTTCTTAGATAATCATTGAAGTTTCAAATGTTGGAAGTTCTCCCAAATTTGCGATTTGTTGAATGGTTAGTCGTATTCAGAACTTTCCTCGATATTCTGGTCTTACATCCTCTTGCATTGCATATATGATGATGCAATTGTATTAGAGAATCATCGAGGACAATTCAGCGAACGGTTCGTGAAGAGAATATACTTTTCTAAAACACCATGACATGAAAAAATGGTAACATTTAGAGCAGTATTCTATAAAAGCTAGAAAAAAAGTATAACAGTCAATCAATACATAGCCTATGAGAAAACTTTCGATTCTATCAAAACTTCAGCAGGAATGAAAGTCATTCAGAGACAAAGAATAGATGGAATCTTATATTAGATCGCTTTAAGATATCTATACAAGTAGCAAAAACAATCCGAAACTAAGTAAAGATAGTGAGAAAATTCCGATTAAGAAAGGAGTTAGAAAGGGAGACACCATCTCTCTTAAATCATTCGTCTATCTCTCCTAAATTATTCACAGTATGCTTAGAAGAAGTCTTAAATATTTAGAATGGGAAAATGTAGGATATAATATTAATGGGGAATACCTCAATAACTTAAGATTTGCAAATGACAGTTCTGTTTGGCGAATCATGGGAGGAATGGCAAAATATGATAGAAGAGCTGAATAGAGAAAACCGAAATGTTGGACTGAAATTGAAAGTGAGTAAAACTAAGATAATATTCAATGAAAATGCAGAGACATCAGATAAGGGTTATGGACGAACATCTGGAGATTGTTGATGAATATACGTACTTAGGACAGACAGTTAGTGTTTCTCTAGGACACGAGACCAAAATTAAAAGAAGGATATGCATGGGAGGAGAGATGTTGGTAAACAAAATGAGATTAGGGAAAGTGATATAAGTAAAATGCCACTTTTCATAAAAAAGAAATGTATTTAATCAGATGGTCCTACCAGTATTAACTTATGCATCGGAAACTTGAAGCCTTACTAAAACCTTAGAATATAAGCTGGTTACAACTCAGAGACCTATGGGAAGAATAATGATAGGAATAACACTAAACGACAGAAAAAAGAACAACATGGCTACGAGAGCAAACTAAAGTAGAGAATATTCAAATAATATGAAAGAAAAAAGAAATGGACCGGGGCAGGACATAAAATGGGAATGGACATTATGAATAAAAGAATGGGTGTCTAGAGATTGCATATAGAAGAAGGGGAAGGAAGAAAAGAGGATAGATTGACAAACTAAGAAATTTTGCAAGAGTGGACTGGCATAGAAAGACCATAAACAGAAGCAAGTGGAAGGACATGTCTGAGGTCTTTGTTCTGCAGTGAACTAATAACAGCTGGTGCTGGTGTTGATATATATATATATATATATATATATATATATATATATATATATATATATATATATATATATATATATATGTGTGTGTGTGTGTGTGTGTGTGTGTGTGTGAGTGTGTGTTTGTGAGTGTGTGTGTCCCTTGGCTACACCGAACAAGCTTCTTTATAATTTACCCAATCGTACGTTGAAAGACTTCTCAACATTTTCCAAATACCTAATTAAGAAAAATATCCCTAGCATGTATAGATTTATCAAAGGAACACCCTTCTATCGTCTATTTCTTAGTCTTAATAAAAAGAATTCATCGTCCAGTACATCTTAGAACACAGTTTCTTATAATTAACTGGTATCTGCAATTGTGAAGGAAGACAACAAGAACCTTCAAACGAGCTGCAGCGTCATTAAATAGATTGAGCCAATAGAAAAAGAGGATATGTTTCAAAGGAAAGAAGTGAAAGGAGGAAGAATTGCAATTTTCTTTTCTAGTAGATTGTGATGGTAACCCTTTGGATACCGTTCAATATCACTTGACGTATTCTCTTAATCAGTGTTAGTTGAAGTTAAAAGATTGCAGATGAAGATTGTACAACCATCTGTACACTTGTGAACTCCCTTGCCCTTTTATCAGCAAAACTATTACAGTATAACCTCGTTTTATCTGAACATTATCACCAAATTATATTTAAATATTTAAATCAAAACAATCTCGTGACAGTTGACAAGAAACATTTTAAAGGAAGAAAATACTGTATTTTCAAGCTTTTAGAAAGTATATTGAAAGAAAACAATCCGAATGAGAGAGAGAGAGAGAGAGAGAGAGAGAGAGAGAGAGAGAGAGAGAGAGAGAGAGAGAACATGTAAAGGAAGAAAAAACTGTATTTTCAAGTTTTTAGAAAGTATATTGAAAGAAAACAATCCAAATGTGTGAGAGAGAGAGAGAGAGAGAGAGAGAGAGAGAGAGAGAGAGAGAGAGAGAGAGAGAGAGAGGAAGAAAATACTATATTTTCAAGCTATTAGAAAGTATATTGAAAGAAAACAATCCAAATGTGAGAGAGAGAGAGAGAGAGAGAGAGAGAGAGAGAGAGAGAGAGAGAGAGAGAGAGAGAGAGAGAACATGTAAAGGAAGTAAAAACTGTATTTTCAATCTTTTAGAAAGTATATTGAAAGAAAACAATCCAAATGTGAGAGAGAGAGAGAGAGAGAGAGAGAGAGAGAGAAGAGAGAGAGAGAGAGAGAGAGAGAGAGAACATGTAAAGGAAGAAAAAACTGTATTTTCAAGCTTTTAGAAAGTATTTGAAAGAAAACAATCCAAATGTGAGAGAGAGAGAGAGAGAGAGAGATGAGAGAGAGAGAGAGAGAGAGAGAGAGAGAGAGAGAACATGTAAAGGAAGAAAAAACTGTATTTTCAAGCTTTTAGAAAGTATATTGAAAGAAAACAATCCAAATGTGAGAGGAGAGAGAGAGAGAGAGAGAGGAGAGAGAGAGAGAGGAGAGAGAGAGAGGAGAGAGAGAGAGAGAGAGAACATGTAAAGGAAGAAAAAACTGTATTTTCAAGCTTTTAGAAGTATATTGAAAGAAAACAATCCAATGTGAGAGAGAGAGAGAGAGAGAGAGAGAGAGGAGAGAGAGGAGAGAGAGAGAGAGAGAGAGAGGAGAGAGAGAGAGAGAGAGGAAGAAAATACTATATTTTCAAGCTATTAGAAAGTATATTAAAAGAAAAACAATCCGAACGAGAGAGAGAGAGAGAGAGAGAGAGAGGAGAGAGAGAGAGAGAGAGAGAGAGAGAGAGAGGAGAGAGAGAGAGAGAAAGAGAGAGAGTTCCCAGCCGATATCAAATGCTTTGTCAACTCCATTCTCATTAAACAGAAAACGGGAATCCCTTCGGCATGGGTCTCCTGTTCCCTTTCCTTTTATTTCGACTTTAGCCAATCAATCGCTGAAGCCGATTACCTCTCAATCTTTAAAGATACCGAAGGATATTACGACTTCTTATTTCTTACTGACTCGCTTCGCATCTCACGACGTTATTATGTTCAGATTTATGGATTCTCTTTTATCTTTATCTTAATTTTTCATTATTATCATTTCAATCACGTTATATCGCAAGTTAAATCATAAGTTACAATAATATAGAAAAATTAGGGCAATGTATCAATTTAAAGAAAATAACTTGTACAAAGAGTATGAGTAACTTAAAAAAGATATAATGCAATGCATCAATCTAAAGAAAATAATTTATACAAACACCATGAGTAATTTAAAAAGGGTGTATCAATCTAAGGAAAATAATTTCTACAAAGAGTATGAGTTATTTAAAAAATTATATAATGCAATGCATCAATCTAAAGAAAATAATTTATACAAACACCATGAGTAATTTAAAAAGGGTGTATCAATCTAAGGAAAATAATTTCTACAAAGAGTATGAGTTATTTAAAAAAGGATATAATGCAATGTATCAATCTAAAGAAAATAATTTCTACAAGGAGTATGAATAATTAAAAAAAGGATGTAATGCAACGTATCATTCTAAAGAAAATAATTTCTACAAAGAGTATGTGTTATTTAAAAAAGGATATAATGCAATGTATCATGCTAAAGAAAATAATTTATACAAACAATATGGGTAATTTGAAAAATAAAAATTATATATATATCGACTATGAAGCGCGAAGTAGGAGATGATGTATGGAGAATTATTAAATTAAAAGCTCAAATAGAGACGATTGGCGAAATCTAACCGTGGTCCTTTGCGTCAATAGGCGTAGGAGGAGATGATGATGAGAATGAAGATAATAAATCGATAGTTGTAAAAATATTGCTGATCATCATAGTCGATATACGCTAAGGGGATGGCGCATTGCGAAAGAGAATGAAATTAATGTTATAAGAAGGGTGAAACTCTCGATTTTGGTTGATAATAATATGAGTTGCAGTCTCTCTCTCTCTCTCACTCTCTCTCTCTCTCCTATCTCTCTCTCTCATCGTCTCTCTCTCTCTCTCTCTCTCTCTCTCTCTCTATATATATATATATATATATATATATATATATATAAATTATATATATATATATATATATATATATTATATATATATTTACACTCACAGACATACACACATATCTATGTATACATAAATTATATATATATATATATATATATATATATATATATTTATATATATATATATATATACAGAGAGAGAGAGAGAGAGAGAGAGAGAGAGAGAGAGAGAGAGAGAGAGAGAGAGAGAGAGAGAGAGAGAGAGAGAGAGAGAGAGAAATGAATACAGGAAATTCCGAGTGCCCACGAACATACATAAATACACACACACACACACGCACGCGCACACACACACACACACACATATATATATATATATATATATATATATATATATATATATATATATATACATGTATATATATATATGTATATATATATGTATATATATATATATATATATATATATGTATATATATATATATTATATTATATATATACATATATATATATATATATATATATATATATATACATGCAAGCGTGCGTTTGTGCTTTCCAGTTTTAATTTAATCTTGCATAAAACTAGCAAATAACTAGTTAT
>NC_090740.1:135422094-135427094 GCF_036898095.1 Palaemon carinicauda | reverse complement strand
TAATTTCAAGAATTTTCCCTAATGAAAAAAGTAATTTATTTTTATTTTTTCTGAAAAAGCCATTATTTAGGAAGTTTCTTAAAGATAATTTCACTGTATGATACATTTTAAATAAATGAAGCCTTCATTTAACGTTTCCATCACTAATTATGAATAATGTTACTGATCTCCACTAGATAATTCAAGTATAATTACCTCCGGCAAGCGGGATATATTAATCCTTGTCTTTGAGTGTTTGTTTGTGCTTGTATTTGTAGGATATTTCAGGAACAGATAAGGGATTCTAATAAACGTTTGCTACATAACGATGAATATTTGACATTTGGTTGCCAAAGATATTATTCTGAACCAACCATTTGGCAGAATACAAACGAATAATGTTAATCCTTGTCTTTGAGTGTTTGTTTGTGCTTGTATTTGTAGGATATCTCAGGAACAGATAATGGATTCTAATAAACGTTTGCTAAACAACGATGAATATTTGACATTTGGTTGCCAAATATATCATTCTGAACCATCCATTTGGAAGAATACAAGCGAACAATCTTGTACTATACAGTTAGAAAATGGAATTTAAAATATTTACTTCAGCTGAGAAAATTCGAGAGGGGGATTTGCAGAGTATTCTGGTATCCTCAATGTGCCGATAATGTCGAACGATTAAAATTTTCCTTTCATCCTTAGTTTGAAGTGCCTCTTGTATACAATCTAACCAAATTTCTACTTTCCATTCGTATATAATCATATCATTCATTAATTTCCAGAAATGAAACTCTCCTATATCCTTAATACTTAAAGTTCTGCCATTTTATATGAATAATATATCTACCTGCACTACAAACATTAAATATAATTGAAATTTAATCATATCATATTACAGTGTACTACACAGTGATAACGGAACCTACAATATGGCGATAAGATTACCCTATTATTATTATTATTATTATTATTATTATTATTATTATTATTATTTGCTAAGCTACAACCCTCGTTGGAAAAGCAAGATGCTATAAGCCCAGGGGCCCCAACAGGGAAAATAGCCCAGTAAGGAAAGGAAACAAGGAAATATTAAATATTTCAAAAATAGTAACAACATTAAAATAAATATTTCCTATATAAACTATAAATACTTTAACAAAACAAGATGAAGAGAAATTGGATAGAATAGTGTGCCCGAGTGTACCCTCAAGCAAGAGAACTCTAACCCAAGACAGTGGAAGACCATGGTACAGAGGCTATGGCACTACCCAAGACTAGAGAACAAGGGTTTGATTTTGTAGTGTCCTTCTCCTAGAAGTGCTGCTTACCATAGTTAAAGAATCTCTTCTACCCTTTCCAAGATAAAGGTAGCCACTGAACAATTGCAGTGCAGTAGGTAACCCTCTGGGTGAAGAAGAAATGTTTGGTAATCTCAGTGTTGTCAAGTGTATGAGGATAGAGTAGAATCTGAAAAGAATAGGCCAGACTATTCGGTGTATGTGTAGGCAAAGGGAAAGTACCGTAACCAGAGAGAAGGATCCAATATAGTACTGTCTGGCCAGACAAAGGACCCCATAACTCTCTAGTGGTAGTATCTCAACGAGTGGCTGGTGCCCTGGCCAACCTACTACCTACCTACTTTATTTTTTTTTTTTTTTTTCATCATTCTTCATGTCTGATATAGTTCCGGGCTTCGGCGTTTACGAATTCCCAGTTTGCCGATTCGCATACTCGTTTCTGTGGCTAGACTTTCCCTGGAAAGAATTAAACTTTTCCTTTATTTCACACAGCTTCCGGGTTTTACCAGCCACCAGCACCGATACCACACCAAAACGTGTGATCGAGCCTAGCAACCGAAGGATAACGGAAAAAGAGGGATGTGAGGTGGGGAGAGGTGGGGGCTGGAAAGAAACAATGGCTGCAGGAACCAATACCAGAAAAGAAACGTTCTATGCAAGCTGGAAAAAAAGGAAAAAAAAATCTTGCACGATACTCGCTTTGAAAATTTAGAAATATGCGAGTTTTAAGGAAAGGATTATCAATGCATGAAATTTTTATAAATGTTACTTTTGCTGCGGAGAATAATACTGAAGATTTTTACAAACCAGAATTATTACCCCACAAGGTTTTTGTACTACAAAATCACTAAAAATTAAAGAATTATGTATGAGAATGGTACTCAATATATACTTAAAAAATTATTCTTCAAATCAGTCCTCTGCTCAAATGAGAACTTAAATGGAATGTGTAAACGTTTGCACACCCGAACCTTCAACAGAAAGAAAGCAATTTATAACAATCATGGCGTTTTTCGTTCCTATAATGTAACCCTTTCAAGAGTTGGACACAGAGGTCCCTTAGGCGTCAAGAATGTCTCCCTATTATTTTCCAATTTTGTCTCTTTTTCTGGGCAAGGAAAAAGGTCCATTCCTACGCAAGGAAGAAGAAACTAAACGAACTAAAGCCAATAGAAATAGAGGAGATGAAAAGGTATCGACTAAGAAAATGCTGTAAGCACTCTAATACTAAAGAGAGAGAGAGAGAGAGAGAGAGAGAGAGAGAGAGAGAGAGAGAGAGAGAGAGAGAGAGAGAGAGAGAGAGCAATGGGGTGGTTAAAATTCTAATGGGAATAGTGCCCCGATTGCAATGATCATGTCAACTATGAACTTAAATTAATTTCTTAATGAAGAGAATGTGGGAATCTGATATAAAAAAGTAGGTACATTGGAAAAATTGTAAACTTCATTTCAAAATTCCTAGTTTATAGAAATTCTAGAATATGTGCGGAATTTGGGGTTAAATTATACGTTTTATGAATCAGTATTATCTATATCAGTAAGATCTCTTTTTTCTTATTAACGTAGAAAAAAACATTTTTAATCCTAAAGTAACAACTAACTTAATTAATTTTCAAAAGGTATTCATTACTTTCCCAATGTACACTGTTAAAAAAACGTAAGTCTAATCGTAAATACTCCGTCAAATATACTGTTCTATGCCGTATTTCAGAAAAATATAGGTGACCGTAATTTTAATCCATTTAGTTATTATTCTTTACTGGTTGGGGACCGTAATATTGTTCCTTTACGTCAATATATCTGTTTCTAAAACGGTAAATGCCTGGCAACATTAATTCCATAATTTTTTCCTTTTTTTTACGGTAAATTCTTAACAGTGTACATATCGCCATTGGCAAAGAGGGTTTACTAGAGAGCTAATGAAGGCAGGCGGATGAGGAAATAAGTAAATAAAAATACAGCATATCTTTGGTTGATCGAAGGTCATGCTGAAGCAGATAAACCATTACGCCACAGTGACAAACTCATTGAAGGTGTAAGGAATGTAATGTGTAAATGCATGAATTTTCTGAATTGCAAGTTATACAGCTGAACATTTCTAAATTTTCTGGCTACTGACATCATTCTCTTCTGCTTTCTCAAAACTTCTCTTCTGCTTTCTCAAACCTTCAACATTTTCATAAGTTGTTCTACTTCAGGTTTACAACTGCATATGTCGGTAAAGTATTGGAAACTTGAACCTTAGGTTTGGTGGTACTGTAGAAAGCTAAGGAATATCAAACGTCCAATTTAGATGGGAATTCATAACTATTTCAGTAGGAAATTTATATAAAAAGTTGGTCATCTGTTCCTTGTCTTTGTGAGGATTATTCAATTCCCAAGAAAACAACAGCACCATGTAGCTATACAAACTGAGATATTCTGGTCAATATTAGAATATTTTATTTTTCCTAATTTCCTTTCCTCACTGGGCTATTTTCCTTGTTGGAGTCACTGAACTTATAACATTGTGCTTTTTCAACTAGGGTTGTAGCTTAGCAATTGATAATAACAATAATAAAATCCTGTTGCAACCATAATTATAAATACCAGCCCCTCTTCCTTATAGGAAGTGGCCTTTGTTTCTACAGAACTTCACTTACTAAAGTAAATCAATGCTTTGTTCGACAGGGTACACAAAGCGCTTCTATATAACCGATTTGTTTTTAACAGACAGGCATCTTCTTACAAAGGTAAAACATAGCATTTAACTTTGCATGACCAAATCGTGAAATTGTGGTCAGTGATACACTGTTAAAAAATATACTGTTCTCAGCCGTATTTCAATAAAATACAGGCAACCTTAATTGTACCTTACTTTTTTATCATCTTTTACGGATTGGTGACCGTAAAGTCACTCCTTAACGTCAATATATTTGTTTTTGAAATGGTAAAATCCTGGAATAAATGTTGTCAAGGATTTACCGTTATTTCAATACGAATACTTAAGTGTACAAGCTCAATACCACAGTAAAACTATGCACAAATTTACCAAGAAAATTAGACCAATGTTTCAGAAGGTACCAACCATTCTTAACGTTGATGAGCATAACATCAATATACCTAGACCAGAGGGCTGAAAGTGAATGCAGAGGCGAAAGTATTTCGCCGATCACTACCACATGCAGGTTAGCTGACATGGCGTTGATTGGAGAGCAATTACAAAGGCTTTCTTCTTTTGTGTCACATAAAGAGCACTTGTGAAGTGGAACACAAGAGCATTTAATCCAGAAGATTATCAGGGATATTCAAGGGTGCTACAGCAAATCGATAAACTTTACTTAGATCTTTGCCAGTGGTTTAAATGACGTTACTGATTTAAATAAATAATTTAAGTTTATAATAGTGTTGTCAGTACTGGAGGATGTCATCTTCTGATGGTCAATACGATTGACGGGTGAAGGATGTTTTTTTTGGTATAATATTAAAGACCATGTCATATGAACTGCTGGCATCTGGGACATAAAGCTATTGTCATGATGCGATTATGACATTTAAAGGGTGTAGCAGATTCATGCTAATAACCCAAGATATAATTAAAAATTAACCAGGTAAGTTAGCATCCTCCGAGCCCCTTATACGGAGTACAACAAAATTTCTATTTTTTTTTTTTAATCTGTTGCTTTTTATAAGAATTATAGCTTTTTTTTCTTTTTTAACTCGTGGGTCGAAGGATGATTA
>NC_090740.1:135394594-135417094 GCF_036898095.1 Palaemon carinicauda | reverse complement strand
TATTCTCTACAAGACCATCAATTCTATATATAAATGAACTACATGCGTACAGTGAACCTATGGATAGAAAAAAACCGGTAAATTTATGGAATTTGAGCCAAATAACGCAAAGAAGTTACCAGGTCGACCATTCAACGAAGATATGCAACTACGGGTAAGCGGTGCAGTTGCAATAAGAAGTAGAAGTTAAGAGAGGTTGGACAGAAAAATGAAAGTAAGGCAGAAGGGACTCTACAAAAATAATTTAGAAATACCTACAGTTCACCGAGTTAGAAACAATAGCCGGCACTTTTTTTTTTTTTTTTTTCTGGGAGTGATCTCTTGGATCTACATACGAGCGTTGCAATTCATAACTTACATCACAACATCAATTACTGTAGTATCCTCGTATCACTTGGTTTGACCTGAAGATAAACCTGAGCAGGATAATACATAAGAATAAACAATTTATCCACAGAACTAATCTGAACTACAAAGCAAAGAATTGATCTAGATTGAAATTCAAAAGCCAAAGCTAGTCCTGGTTCTAGACGTAAGAAGTAAAATTCATTCATGTATTTGAAGGTGATTATGTTTTTAACCTCATCTGTGACCGGCAGTGGCGCAGGTCAAGTCACATGACTAGGACAGGGGGAAACATCATCAGAGCCTAACTATGACTGTTGTTGATAAGTCAGCAGCGGCAAGACCTTAGGGGATCCACAATTGCTCTGTATCTAACATTACTTTACACTAGCAGTACCAGGCAAACTCGGCTGAATCCCTTGTCAAGCTGGGAGGAGCGGAGAGAGGAAAGTTCCCCTTTTCTTCTTTTGTTTGATGTCGGCTACCCCTAAGAATTTGGGGAAGTGCCTTGGTAAATAGATAGATAGATAGAATTTACACGGATGGACAGGTCATCTCCACTGGAAAAATCTCTCCAAGGGTGAGTTCAAATTAAGCAAGGAACCAACAGATTTAGAGCCACTAGTAATTCCACTTTGACGAAGTGCAGATGGCAAGCCTATATCCGATGTTCAACTCTTATCTCTATAGCCGAAGGGTCTAACTGACACTTTGTTTCGACTAGTGCACAGGTTCGAATCCTTGTCCGAACAGATACACTTGTCATGAAAAATTTTTACTCTTGGATTTGTGGTCCTAATTCAGAGTGAATGTGATATAAACGGTCATTTTGTGGTTTGATATTTGAATGAATATATATATATATATATATATATATATATATATATATATATATATATATATATATATATACACAAATGACGTATATAGTGTACGGAAATGTGTGCATACATGTGTGGTTATATATACTTGATTTTATTAATAAACTATAAAAATCACTATTTTATTTGAAACATGCTAACAGCAATAAACGAACACTTCTAAATCCATGCACATTAAGTATACGAGTACACTTATATATATATATATATATATATATATATATATATATATATATATGTGTGTGTGTGTGTGTGTGTGTGAGTGTGTGTTTCTCAAAATATCTTGGACAATTAGGACCGCTCCCGTAAATTTTGTATTACAGCTGCAAATTGATTTATCCAATTGCAACTTTTACAAATCAAAATTTCGCAAGACATCGTGAAATTCTTTCGACCATATCTAAGGCACACATACTATTGCCAAAAAAGAAAGAAAAAAAAAAAAAACTATTGTCCGTAATAGTACATAAATAACCTAAAATGTAATTTCCCTTCATGCTTTTCTATGCAAAATGTTTTTTCCCAACATTAGTGCGCGATGTATTTGGAATTTTGTCTATAAATACAAATATAGCCATTCTAACTTTAGCAAGCTTATCCCAACCATTAAATTTCCATTTGCAGAGCTACATTTTGCATTTTTTCAGAGGTTTTTGCTTAAATTATGGGGATATATAAAATCCTACAAATGTATGGCTGTATATACATTCTTATTGGATTTTTTTTTTCAGTCAACCCTTTTATCTATATTTTAAAGAGCGGTGTATTAAAATGTTAAAGCCCCCTTTTGTTATACAGTATGTCTTTAAGAACGAATATTTATTCACAGTTTTTTTCACCTGCCATTATTATCAACATTTTTAAGAGTGCTATTATCTATCTTAAAAAAAAAAAAAATAAATAAAACATATTTTTATCCACGTTTCAACTATCTTTTTAGCGGTTTTGAAAAAGCGTTGCAACAGAATCTCTGGTAATTACCAAGTAATTGGCAAGTAAAATACTAATAAATTTTCATCATTCTACGAAGTCCCGGAAAGTTCCAACCAAGTTTCTTGAGAAAAAGCAGACGCAAATATTCCTGACATAGATGGAACCATTCCACAGTTTGGAAAATGTGTCTGTTATGTTGTTTTAACGCTAAATATTCTATACATTACGGAGAGTAAACTTATTGGGCAGTAATTTTTCAGGTCTTTTGTATCTCCCTTTTAGTGAATTTGTATAATAAATTTTTTTTCCAATCTATAGGTATGGAGCATTCTTCCGCAGCTTTTACTACCATGGGTTTTTAATTTGTTTACTGTTTTGGATAGTTTTACTAATCCTATTTTCTTTCTCTAGGATTTTAGACTAATTTCCAATCTTTTATTTAATAGGTTTTTGGTATTTTCTGCTAGTTTTCGTTTATCTTCTTTAGGAACTTTTCCACTTATCTCTTGTGCTGATTTCAAAATAAATTTTGTGAAGTAACTGTTCCTTTCTTCTTTACTTGCTTCCATTTCATCATGTACTCTCAAAGCTGTGGTAGACCTTCCATGATTTTGATGAAAGTAGCTGCGACTCTGAATCAGTTTTTATACATCTAATGGCTATCAAATGTAAATTCAGTATACATTCTATAATGACACTATTATCTAAGAAACTTATTGCTTTCATTATCCACGTTTCATTTAATGTTATAACTGTTCTTAAAATATTTTATTTTGATAGTTTATTACTTCTCTTGTAGTTTATTTATTTCCGTTTTTCCTTTCATCACTGGGGTGTTTTTCCCTTTTGGAGCGCTTGGGCTTATAGCATCTTGCTTTTCCAACTAGGTTTATAACTTGGCTTGTAATAATAATAAAACTACTACTACTACTACTACTACCACTACTACTACTACTAATAATAATAATAGTAATAACAACAATAATAACAATAATACCCTGTACAAATATAAATAAAACAGGAAATCTATAAGATGCAATATTCTATGATATCAGATTTTTTTTTTTTATGTGGGCCATAAACACCTGCTTCGGAGCCCTGTAGCCCATTACACTGTGAGGTAAATATTACGAGGTTTGACAACCAGATGGAAGAAAACTAGATAATTCAGATATCAACCTGTCAAGAATTTAATAAATTTTATCAAGAATTTAGTACCTGCATAATTCCGTGTTCTGTCATTCTCTTTTGAGTGTATATGGTTGTCTCAGTTTAAAATCCTCTTCAAAATTAATTTATTGTTAAAAAAAATTGGCGTATTTCCCATAAAAGTTCGAAAGCTTTTGAATAGTATTTACTATCTTCAGTCTTGCTTACAGTTCATCTCGTCTATAAGTCGTCCTTATTATATTTCATTATGTTAGCTCATATATTGTTGTGTTTACATACATGCATACTTACACACATAAACACAGACATGAATATACATTACACACACGCATACACACACAAACACACTCATACACACACATATATATAATATATATACACACACACACACACACACACATATATATATATATATATATATATATATATATATATTATATATGTATATATATATACTTTTATCCTAAACTGTGCATAAGTTGTATACACAAAGGAAAACAATTATATTATATATACATACATTTTTAACATAAATTATGTATATGTTATATATGTAATAATGTACACACATTATGCATATATATATACTGTATATATATATATATATATATATATATATATATATATATATATATATATATATACTATATATATATATATATATACATACAGTATATATATATATATATATATATATATATATATATATATATATATAAGACAGAGACAGAACATACTGACATATATAACCCAATACCAATAAAAAAAGACAGCCCAAAAACTGATAAACGCTGCCTTGGTCTGGCTACGTTTTCAGCTTAGAGCCATAACAGTTGACAGCAAGAGAGCAACCTTTGGCTTTCATTACAGGTTTCTGAAAGAAAAAAAAAAAAAAAAAAAAAAAAAAAAAAAAAAAAAAAAAAAAAAAAAAAAAAAAAAAAAAAAAAAAAACATTTTCGACCTGGCTACACGATAAGTATTTTGCACCAACTTCAAAGAGCGCAACGGTGCCCATTCCCTCCTTATCGGCGCATCAAAGGCATAAACCCAATTATCAAACCGCTAGTAAGTGGAGATCTGGTATTTGGCATAGTAGAGATATCCTGTCAATAAAGGGAATCATTTCTATTTGAGATTGATGATGTGTTCCGTTGTCATTTGTTATCGATTTGGCCATAAGTTGTTTTTGCAAATTCATGCTATATAGTTTTATTGTTGATGGAAATGCGTCGTGTAAAAGCTGTTGTTTGTGTTGATGTAAAGTGCAGAGCGATTAATAAACGTTTATTTGTTTTCAGCAATGAATAGAATATAAGTTTTTCAATTATAAATATTGAGGGGAATTGTCATAAATAATCACATCGTATTTGTCTGATGTTGATAAACTAATAACGTGGCTGATTTTTCATACAGATTACCATAAACGTAATTTGGCTGTGTATAAAGCTTCAAGATATCTTCTTGGTAAAAGTTATTGCAAACTGTTGTGGTGCGAATGAACATTTCGAAAAGACCTGTTGCTTGTGTAACTCTCGACAAAACATTTTATTGCTAAAGAGAATAGGTAACATTAACTGACGTCAGAGATTTTCATGTATTCATTCTAAAAAAAAAAAGTCTATTGTGAAGATTTGTTGTGATTGGCGGTGATGTGAAGGGAACTATTTTAAACTATTATATATATTTGTTTCAAAATATATCATGAGGACTCAATGCTATAAAATATCAGCATCATCTCCTCCTACGCCTATTGACGCAAAGGGCCTAAGATTAGATTTCGCCAGTCGTCTATACCTTAAGCTTTTAAATCAATACTTCTCTATTCATCATCTACTTCACGCTTCACAACAGCAAATCAAGTTGTTATAATCTTCATACTGCATTTTGTAGAGAGCTTAGCAACGATCTTAGTTAACTGAAAAAAAAAAATATAAGCCTACTACAATGACAGGGACTTGGTTGGCGGAAGTCATGAGCTTGCTTTCATCAAGTTCCTGGTATTATAGTAGGCTCATATTTTTTTTTCAGTCAACCAAAATCCTTCAGAAGTTTTTCTGTAAAATGCAGCATGAAGATTATAAAAAGTATGGCATATAGTAAAAATTTTAACATTTACATGTAATAAAAAACTTGATTTGCTGTTGCGAAGCATATGAAAAGTTTCATATTGTAATTAGTTCAGAGAATTCCTATTTTATTTGTACTGTAAATTCAAACACTTTCTCCTATCTGTACCAACCGTGTTTCACACAATTGTACATAATTCCTTTTGTATATATTATGCTTGTATCTTCGCTCCTCCCTCGCACTAAAACGAACATGAAAATTCCTGTCTGGTTTTTCCTCTGTGATATTGTCTGTCTTGTGAACTTGTCATGTCCTGTTTCCTTGAGGTTTTGTATATAAGGAGAGTGTTCCACAACAATATAACTCAGTCGTTTCCAATCTGCCTTTGATTTTACAACTCCTCTCTCGGCCCGTCACATTGGTGACCCCGGAAGTCAACTCGCTCCCACCGCCTTCCACCCCCACCCCCTCGCCCCTTCATCGTTGGTACTATGGCGGACTCTACGGCAGTTGGTGCTGCGGCCGCTCCATTCAAACTTTCATCGTTTGCCAGCGGAGAGGCGTTTGCTTGGTTTCAGCGCGCAGAAGTCCAGTTTCGTATCAGGGGCGTGACTCGCTCAACCACCAAAGCGGATTATGTTCTCGCGGCGATACCCGAGGACACCTTCCCAGAAATATCCGACTGGCTTTGTGAACAAGGAGACACCCCAATAGCGTATGACGACCTCAAATCATATCTTCTGCAGCAGTACTCGCCGTCGCCAGCCGCCCGTATAGCAAAGCTTTTTCAGCTCTCGCAACAACCGTTGGGGGACCAAAGGGCTTCGCTTGCCCTCAGGGAAATGACCAGTATCGCTCGCCTTCAACCTGCCGCAGACGGCTCTCCTCGTGAGGTGAACCTACTCCGTGCCCTTTGGATACGCCGTTTACCTGAACCTGTGCGCGCTGCCATACCCGATGTCGATAGTTTACCCATAAAGGACTTGATGACCAAAGCCGACGCCCTTATGGACAGCCACTTCAAGACCTCCATCAACGCCTCCACCCCTGACGACGAGGATGCCTATTCAACGTCAACCGAAGCTGACATGAATGCCGTAGGACATACACGCCTACCCCGTGACGTGCCGAAGCGGCGACAAAGCCGCCCACCACCCACCAATCGCTCGCGCCCCAACGAACGACTTCTACAGCCACTTACTACCTCCCATCCGCCGCAGTTTTGCTACTACCACTTCAGATTCGGGGCAACCGCGAAGAAATGTGCCAAAGATTGTCAGTGGCCAAAAAACGTGTAAGTAGGCCATCGCTTGTGGCGGTGGCCTCCCATGTTTCTAATCTTTTCTTTTTACAGGATGCAGGAACGGGCGTGCGATTTTTGGTAGACACGGGTGCTTGTCGTTCTCTTTTGCCAAGGAAACTCTTCAAGGCAAAACGTAGTCTGTCAACATCTGCCGACGTCTGCTTGGTAGCTGCCAACGGATCTGCGATACCCACCTACGGTTACGAGAGCCTCACATTATCGTTCGGAAACGGTAAATTCAATTGGAAGTTTCTCGTTTCTGACGTCACAATGCCAATCCTCGGTGCGGATTTCCTCTCTCATTTCCACCTTCTGGTCGATGTCGCCCACCGACGATTGGTCAACGCAGACTCGTCCTTGTCGACACCTCTTCAACCCGCCCCCTCTAACCTCGCTCTCCACATCAGCGCACCCACGGATGCCTACGCCCACCTCCTCACGTCCTACCCGGAAGTTTTCCGTCCAGAACTTCGCCAAACGCCCATGGTTCCTGCCAAGCACGGTATTTATCACCATATCAAGACGACGGGACCCCCAGTCTTCGCAAAATTCAGACGTCTGGCCCCGGAACGATTGGCAGCCGCCAAACAGACGTTCGCCGAAATGGAGAAAATGGGCCTTTGCCAAAAGGCCTCCAGCCCATGGTCGTCACCCTTACACATCGTTCTGAAGAAAGACGGCTCCCTCCGTCCGTGCGGGGATTACAGGCGCCTGAACATGCAAACAGAACCGGATCACTACCCCCTCCCAAACATTGCCGATGTAACCTCCTACCTGCACAAAGCAAAGGTTTTCTCTACGCTCGACCTCCTGAAGGGGTATTATCAGGTGCCTATGAACCCAGAAGACATCCCCAAGACCGCCATCACCACTCCGTTTGGCACATACACCTTCAATTACTCCTGTTTTGGCCTTCGTAATGCTGGGGCAACGTTTCAACGTCTCATGGATGGCATCTTAGGGGACCTCCCTTTCTGTGTATGTTATGTGGACGACATACTTGTGTTCTCCTCCTCAAAAGAGGAACACCTCCGTCACCTGCGCATCGTGCTCGACCGCCTGCAACAAAACGGCCTTGTAGTCCGGTACGACAAGTGTACCTTTGGCGCCAACGAAGTGTCGTTCTTAGGGGACCGTATCACTCCTGAAGGAGTCCATCCCCTCCCTGAGAAGGTAGCAGCCGTTCAGAATTTCCCAACGCCCTCGACCGTCAAAGCTGTGCAGGAATTCTTGGGCATGATCAACTATTATCACCGTTTTCTGCCAGCCATTGCCGCCACTCTTGCTCCCCTCTACGCCTCCCTCAAGGGCAAGCCAAAGGACCTGAAGTGGGGTCCCCTTCAAGAAGCAGCCTTCTGCAATGCAAAGAAGGCCCTATCAACTGCTGCGGCTCTCACTTTTCCTATCCCACACGCCCCTCTCCTTCTCTCCACCGATGCCAGCGACGTCGCTATTGGTGCAGTACTCAAGCAGGTGGTCAAAGGCTCGCCCCGCCCATTGGCCTTCTTCAGCAGAAAACTGTCCAAGGCAAAATCGGGTTATTCTACCTTCGATCGAGAATTGCTGGCGGTGCACTTGGCTGTCCGTCACTTTCGCCATTACTTAGAAGGTACGCCCTTCGTCATTCGCACAGACCACATGCCTCTGGTGCACGCCTTCACTCGTCAGTCTGACGCCTGGTCCGCCCGTCAACGCCGACATCTCTCCGCCGTGGCTGAATACAATTGCACCCTCCAATACGTCCCTGGGAAAATGAATCCCGTTGCCGATGCCGTCAAGAAACACGTTGGCTGCCGTTCAACTGGGATTGGATTACAACGCCCTGGCTGAAGCCCAACTACAGGATCCAGAGTATCAAGCTTGTAGGACATCCTGCACGTCCCTCCGTTGGGAGGATATTCCCCTCGAAAACTCCAACACCACCCTCCTCTGTGACGTCAGTACTGGTAGACCGCGACCTTGGATTCTTGCTCCCATGCGCCGACAGGTGTTTGATTTCATCCACGGCCTTTCACATCCCTCGTGCCGTTCTACTGCACAGCTGCTGAAGGCAAGGTTCATTTGGCACGGCATTTCTAAGGATGCTAAGGATTGGGTCCGTGCCTGTACTTCTTGCCAAACTTCCAAAGTACATCGACACACGGATTCAGGAGTGGGCACCTTTCCTCAACCTCAGCGTCGTTTCGCACACATTCACGTCGACGTTGTAGGCCCCCTACCCACATCACAAGGACATCGTTACCTGTTTACCGTCATCGACCGCTCCACTCGTTGGCCTGAAGCCATTCCCATGGAAACTGCAACGTCCGCCTCATGTACATCTGCCTTACTTTCTGGATGGATTTCAAGATTCGGTATCCCTGAGCATATTACTTCTGACAGGGGAACCACTTTCACCTCTCAATTATGGACGTCATTAGCGAATCTCCTGGGCATCACCCTACATCAGACAACGGCCTACAACCCCGTTGCCAATGGAATGGCTGAAAGTTTTCATCGCACCCTCAAAGCAGCTTTGATGTCCCGCTGCAAGGATTGCAACTGGTTTACTCAGCTTCCCTGGGTCCTCCTTGGACTAAGGACCACTCCTAAAGATGCCCTCGACGTCTCGGCAGCCGAAATGGTGTATGGCGACCCGTTGGTCGTTCCTGCCGAGTTTTTTCCTTCTACAACCTCCTCCGACGATCTCCAGCGCATACGTCACGTCGTGGGAAAATTTACTCCGTGCCGCCAGACTTACAAGCCCCCAGCGAAGCATCAGATACCAACGGACTTGCACTCTGCAACGCACGTCTTCCTGCGCAACGACACCAGCAAGCCACCGTTAACGCCCCCTTACACGGGACCTTTCCTTGTGATCCGACGCAGTCCGAAAGCATTCCTCCTAAACATTCGGGGCAAAGAAGACTGGGTCTCCATTGATCGTCTAAAACCTGCTTATCTTCTGACAGATGACCCGCCTACAGTTCGCCTCTCTAGATCAGGGCGGCCTATTTAACATGTACAGTATGTCATTTTTAGGGGGGGAGCCATGTACCAACCGTGTTTCACACAATTGTACATAATTCCTTTTGTACATATTATGCTTGTATCTTCGCTCCTCCCTCGCACTAAAACGAACATGAAAATTCCTGTCTGGTTTTTCCTCTGTGATATTGTCTGTCTTGTGAACTTGTCATGTCCTGTTGCCTTGAGGTTTTGTATATAAGGAGAGTGTTCCACAACAATATAACTCAGTCGTTTCCAATCTGCCTTTGATTTCACAACTCCTCTCTCGGCCCGTCACATATCCATCAAAAATCTCATTATTATACAGTATTTTACAAGTTTTATTGCAGCTGCGACCAGATTGTGGAACGATCTTCCTAATCAGGCAGGTGGAATTTAAGTTCAAACTTGCAGTGGATATTTTTATGTTAAACAGGCTGATATAAGTCTGTTCTCATATGACATATCTAATTCAACGTTGTTACTGATCTGAAGATATTCTATATTGATTATTCATTACTTTTCTTATAGTTTATCTATCTCCTTATTTCCATTGTTCGCTGGGCTATTTTTACCTGTTGGAGCCCTTAGGCTTATGGCATCTTGCTTTTTCAACTAGGGTAGTAGCTTAGCTATTAGTAATAATAATAATAATAATAATAATAATAAATCCTATCATCTGTTTTCAAAATATTTACCACAAAGACATCTGATTGTTAAAATGTACTATATTAATTTCTATTTGATTATGATAATTGTCGGCGACAAATATCACGATAATTTTACAAAGTTTGTTGGATATTTCATCCGACGAAGCATTTTGATATGGTGCGCAATGATAAGATTTTTGTGACTGAAAAAAGGTCTCAAATTATCCTTTCGTTGCATGAAAGGTGTTTAATAAAAAAAAAAAAAAAAAAAAAAATATTAAAGAGTAGCTGCTTAAGTGTGGTGTCACAACAGCCCCTTTCCCTAAAAGAAGAATAATGACAAGTTTTAGGAAATAACCAAAACCGAGGTTTCTCTTCTGTCAGAAGCCTCTGGAAACCAACATGTCTCTTACTCTTCGCTCAGCAGTAAGAGCCAATGGCTGGTGATATTTCCAGACCATCTAACAAAAAGCGAAGAGAAAAACCTACATTCGGTAAACCTAACTGCAAGTATATAAGGATCCCATATATTAAATTCACGGACATTCATTAACTACATCCCAGAATGGGCATCTTTATTCAAGTAAGCGATAAGTGAAAATAGGGCGTGACCGCAATAGGGTTAAATCGGTACAATTTCAATTTAATTACCCAGAATGGTTAAAGTTACAGTTAAACTCACATAATAGCTGTAATTTGTTCCGTAAAAAAATAGTTTCCGAGACAGAAGTACTTACGAAATGGTTGGTTGAACTTCATTAATTCGATAAAGGAATAGAACGGTTTCCTTTTGTAGTCAGAAAAAGCCTGCTGATGGACGAAAAAATCTAGTTATTTCTTAAGATTTGAGGCATTCGCAAATTAATAAAGATATTTTGTTTATAGAACCCAAAACTCTTCTGACCATATTAACTGCAAAGTTCACATACCAAGTATTTTGGTGACAATGACCTATGCCTGAAAAAATTATAACATCATTTTAATAAATTTTGAATGAATTCATATCTATTGGTATCCGGATATCATACATTCTATTACCATATTGTATTTGTATACATAAAAAATGTGTTTCCGTTGGTAATAAAGAACTGAAGTGAATTTATCATTAAAGTCATTTTATATAAGAGTATCCTTGGTCGGGAAACCCATGGTTCTTTCTTATGCATTCATGAGACACGGCCTAAGAGCAAAATGGATAGAAGCTAAAAGCAAACCGAAATGCATAGCTTGTAAATTATACAATTGAGAGAAGCAGTGTTAACTCTAACGAGAGTTAAAAGAGGTAATGTAAATTCAAACGAAATATACAGTGTTGCCACAATTGGAAAATGCAATATAAATACAAGCGTAAGGTATGATACTTTGAACAAAAGGTACAGAAAAGTGAATAATTTCATTTTAAATTGGCAATTGAAATAAAATTAATAAAAGAAAATATAAGTATTATTCTACTATAAAAATAATAAAATTATTCTTTACAAAAACATTTACTACATTTTCCATTCCCTCGTGTAAGTTCATTATTCTTGGAAGACATTTTATGGACAAAAGACCTCAAGCCAAGAAAATTCTCCAGAAGAAAAAGGTAAAACAGTAAAAGCTTTCGATTTCCATTACCCACAAACAGCGGGTTTACTGCCGGCAGCTAAATGAATGTTGAACTATTTCTTAAATCCCGGTTTGAAATTTGCTTATTTCTTTCTTTCCGAATAAGTTGGGGTGCAACTGTTGGTAGCGTCTTTGCCTGATGATGGCCAGACTGGAGTTCGAGTCCCAATCAAATTCGTTAGTTCCTTTGGTCGCTACAACCTCACTATCCTTGTGAGCTTAGGATGGGGGGTTTGGGGAAGTCTATAGGTCGACCTGCTGAGTCATCAGTAGCCATTGCGTGACCCTCCCTGGTCCTAGCTTGGGTGGAAGGGGGGGGGGAGGATTAGGCGCTGATCATTAGTATATATACTCAGTCTCTAGGGCATTATCCTGATTGCTAGGGCAATGTCACTTTCCCTTGCCTTTGCCATTAACGAGCTGAATTAAAACCTTTAAAATGTCGGTTAGAATAACGCAAGAACATATCACACAATATTCTTAATTACAATAAGCAGAAATGACTGCATTAGAGTGATTAACAATGGCTACTGAATAGTAATTCTGCAACATGTAACACCTGTCACATTACTGTATATATAACGAGATTGTTATCGTTTGGCCAAATGAGAGAATAACTAGTTCTTGGAAAACTAGCCAAAATTAAAGACACGGAAGCCTAATATCACAGAGAAAAAGAAAAAAAAATATAATACTTACCAACTTTGAATGACTACCATTGCCAAATATTACAAATATTCACTTGAAATATATAGAGGTATGGTAGGGTAGAAAGATAAATGTTTTAGGATTAATAAATATCACTTTTTATTGGCTCAATAATAAATGATAATTACATAAATAAGCGTTTTGTTCTTGTTCTGGCTGAGACTGTACTGTGAGCGTTCAAAGGAAAATAGATTCAACTAATGGGCAAGTCTTTGAATTAATGGAAAAAATACAGTAATGATAATGATATCGTTTACTAACTTAATTACTGAATTATAAAAGTATCCGTATCTACAGTTAAAATCCCCTAAAAGATTATCATAAGATGATGATGATTATGATAAAGAAGGTTATGATGATGATGGTTATTATTATCAATAACATCATCCATCAGCTAACCTGCAACTCGAATTGGAAAACCAGAACGGTACAAGTCCAGCGCGGAAAAGAAACGGAGAGCTAAAAAAAAGAATAATAAATAAATATCTTATATACGCCCTGAAATTACACTTGATGTCATCATATTCAACAGCAAAACCTCAACATAAGGCCTTTGAGTTTTGAATTACAACAGATGAAACAGTTTGGTAAGGAAAATCATTCCAAAAATGGGTCACCTCTACAATAAAACGTCGCGAATCATGTTTAGCTTTAAAAAACCTTACTAAAAGAAAGGTAAGAATTTTACAATTAACCGCATACTAAGGGCTACGTGACAGATGTTTATAACCTAGGAAGATCTGAATATCAGTACTATGAACCATCTTACATAGTCTGCACTGTTAAAAAACCCCGTAATTTTAATCAGAAATTCTCCGTAAAAATATACTGTTTACGTCATTATTTCAGTAAAACACAGGCGACCGTAATTTTACCTTACTTTATTGTTATCTTTTACAGGTTGGTGACCGTAATATCACTCCTTCACGTCAATAAATCCGTTTTTAAAACGATAAAAATCCTGGAATCAATGTTGCCAGGCATTTACCGTTTTTTTATGCAAATTTTTAAGTGTGCACAAAGAGTTAACAGCGTGACACTGCAAGGAATTCGTATCAGTATCAAGTATAAGGCATTTCACACACCTCAATCTATTCTCCAAAAATGTCAGAGGGGGATTGGCTGAAGTGGACCATCCAGGAGAGTATCTCAAATGTGACAAAATAAGGGGATTGAATAATTTCCCTCCTATGAAATATCATAAATGATTGAAATCCCTCAATAACTGCCTTTAAATTCTAGTGGAAGATTGTATAAATTCTGATGCCAAATATCTCGCGTTCTAGAAACAAATGTCCTCACCCAGCATATGGCTACTCCATCTGCTTCCACCTCGGTTACCACATTAGTTGATATAATGTCCCTCAGTTATGCAAATGAATGCGCGGGATCCCTAGCGTTACTTGGCAGCTTGACACAAAACGAATTTGTGAACATTCTTAGACATTGTATCTTAGGCGCCCAGTAGCTTTTCGATACAGTTTAAAAATTTTCCCATACCTAATCCTCCTCCTCCTCCTCATCATCATCATCATCATCTCTTTCCACGCCCATCAATGCAAAGGGCCTCGGTTAGATTTCGCCAGTGGTCTCTATCTTGAGCTTTTAAATAATTATTTCTCCATTCATCATCTCCTACTTCACGTTTCATAATCCTCTGCCATGCAGGCATGGGTCTTCCAACTCTTCTGGGGCCTTGTGGAGCCCAATTGAAAGTTTGGTGAACTAATCTCTCTTGGGGAGTGTGAATATCAGCCATAACTAATAGATACTTAAAATCTGTATCACCTGTATAACATCGCTTGAAAGATAATCATATAAATACGCGCACATATATATAGTGTATATGTGTATGTATGTGCGTTTTAAATTCAATTATACTAATCTTAAAGCATCATTATACTCTGTTTGAGGTGTATCTTAATGGTATTTTATTCCAATAACCACTACTTTTTCCGATAAAAAATAAACTGGCAATGAACTTTCCATTAACACAATTAAATAAATATTTATAAATTATACTAAACTGTGTCCTTTTTTCTACTGAAACTGTTCTGCCCGGGAGTCAATGACTTCGGAAAATTCCAATATTAGAGTTATAAATCACTCGTACCTCTCTCTCTCTCTCTCTCTCTCTCTCTCTCTCTCTCTCTCTCTCTCTCTCTCTCTCTCTCTCTCTCTCTCTCTCTCTCTCTCTCTCTCATAATAATATCCGATTCATTATACGTCGTTCGTGTATGCCCTATAAGACTCCCTTAAAGCTCGATTCCTTCTTCGGACGTTTAAGTATATTCATGGCAATGGCTTCCACTTCCTTAAGAAATGTATTCAATCTAGCTACCTTACTTCTCATACACACTGATGGCATTATTCACTTAGAAAGTATCCGTTAATTTCTATAATTTTACTGAGAAAGTATCCGTTAATCTCTATAATTTTACTGAGAAAGTATCCGTTAATCTCTATACTTTTACAGAGAAAGTATCCGTTAATCTCTATACTTTAACTGAGAAAGTATCCGTTAATCTCTATACTTTAACTGAGAAAGTATCCATTAATCTCTATACTTTTACTGAGAAAGTATCCGTTAATCTCTATACTTTTACACAGAAAGTATCCGTTAATCTCTATACTTTTACACAGAAAGTATCCGTTAATCTCTATACTTTTACTGAGAAAGTATCCGTTAATCTCTATACTTTTACTGAGAAAGTATCCGTTAATCTCTATACTTTTACACAGAAAGTATCCGTTAATCTCTATACTTTTACACAGAAAGTATCCGTTAATCTCTATACTTTTACTGAGAAAGTATCCGTTAATCTCTATACTTTTACTGAGAAAGTATCCGTTAATCTCTATACTTTTACTGAGAAAGTATCCGTTAATCCCTTTACTTTTACTGAGAAAGTATCCGTTAATCTCTATACTTTTACTGAGAAAGTATCCGTTAATCCCTTTACTTCATCATACGTGAGTCACTTTCGATACCGACCGATTAAATTTCTGAAGTATTTTAATCTGGAAGAATCCTAACCCAGTAATTAATCATTACTCCAAGATATCAGGTAACAGGAAATCCATTTTTAACGACATGCGAGAAAATGTCAAAGTATTTGTCAAAGTATTTCATATATTAATTTAAATAGAACATAATAAGACATATTGTAAAAATATCCTTTAGGCATATCCCTTATCCATATGAAATATCTTCACGACTGTCTTTACATACCAATCATTAAACGTTTTAAGACCAACTTGCAAGAGGTGGTGAGGGTAAGTAGACAAAACATCCATTTAACAGTATATGTAGGATCGATCTCTTTAGTGGAAATTGCTCCATTTGGCCCGGGAGGCATTTCAGCACAGGCAAAGTCGTTAAAATGCTAAATAGTAGGTGGAGTTACAGGTGGAAAAGACACTTAACATAACCTCTGACACTATCTAGAGTATACTGGGCAAGGGCGTTTAAAATACAAGATCATATATTTGAATGACGAAACACCAATACAGGGCTAAAATGTGGAGCCCTGTCGTTTTCTATGATTGCTAGAATAAGCAATCAAATTCAATGAATTTCAAAGGGGCTTTTCTTTTCTCATTCCAAATTCACCCTTTCAATGCATTGAAAAATGACCAACGTTTAATTGTATCAGAAACTGATATATCTAATGGCTGACAGTCAAATAATGAATACGAATCAAATAAATTTATAGGAAAACATTCTTTCTTGAACGTGTCAAATATTAACGTTGATTAGACATGTGAGAGTCAAATCATATTAATTTTTATTAGTCTTGTAAAACAGTGTGATGCATTTGAAATACATACACACAATAAACAAATATATGAATCAAAATTAAAAACTAAAACTGGGTGTAAGAATCTCGTTGCTTTCGTATATTTCACCATGTCTATTTGTCCTCTCTTTTATGTATATACATAACTGCAAACTTTCATCAGTGCTTATGAACGAATGCATGAAAACATTCTGACCATATATATATCATCCTACTTGTCTATCTTGTATAAATATATATATATATATATATATATATATATATATATATATATATATATATATATATATAAAATCCGTTGTCTGATTTGTGGGTTGCTTCTCTGGGTGGGGTGTCGTCGTTATATTCTATTATATTTGTTATTTTGGCAATAAGGTCTCTTATATAATTTTGTGTTCTTTATATAAATATATATATATATATATATTTATATGGGTGTGTGTGTAAATTTGTTTCCGGATTTGTGTGTGTGCTTGCATGACTTTGTCTGCTATTTTCCGAGAAAATTTAACTCGATTATAATTCGATAAATAGTTACTTCTATACTCATTTTATTACCCAATTTCATGAATGGGCTTCATAAAATATTCAACCTTTAATCTAATTTACGAGATACCACGTCATGCGAATTCTAATTAATTTTCTAATGGTTCCAGTAAATAATTTTTCTCTGTAATGGTGTCTGACTAATGAGAATAAACTCAGTTCATTCTTCCCACTATTACTACGTTTTTGCTCAGTCTACACTGTTGAAAATTTGTATTAAGAAAACACTAAATGTCTGGCAACATTTATTTCGGAATTTTACCATTCTAAAAACGGATATATTGACGTAAAGGAATAATATTACGGTCACCAACCCATAAAAGAAAATAACAAAGTAAGGTAAAAAATTACGGTCGCCTGTATTTTAATGAAATACGGCTATGAACTTCCGGTTTTTTCTAACAGTGTATAGACATGAAGTTCCGAACGGGTAATGGGAAGTATGTAATGCCCTTGAATACAAAACATTGCTTCCCATTTCATTAAACAAAACCAAAATATTCAGTCATAACGCAGTGGAAATCCATCAAAATCAATAAAACATTTTCAATGAGGATGCTTTCATTTGTCCAGAAACAATACGTTAAATTCCATCCATGTGTATGCGAAGCTGATACGGAAAACGAGTGAAATAGTATGAGAGTAAAAATATGCTATTCACATAATGCATACAATATATCTACATATTTATATCTGCTATATAATATGAGATTCTTTTGTGATACACACACACACACACACACACACACACACACACACATATATATATATATATATATATATATATATTTCAAACTAGGGCCATGGAGATCTATTTATTGGATAGTAAATCTTAAGAATAATATAATGAATCAATTAAGTACGTCAATTTAAGTACTAATTGGGTGTTTAAAGGGTAAATAAATTCGCTTTGAAAGCAATTGATCACGACACCATTATTAATTTAATGAGATTTAGATTAGAAAATTATGAATAAAGTCTTAGGAAAAACTGAAAAATATCTTATTTGACATAGAAAAGGCTCGAAGCCACATGACGGATGTTACAGACTACGCAATGACCTTTAGGAGACGTGGAAAATTTTTTTTTTCTTTTTTTTCCCTACAGCAATTTTGTTTTTGGCTTCAAAGATACTAGTTAGAAGCAAAATTATAAATAATAATTTTCCTCAGCCATTATGTTCTCTAGCAAATACACTTGCTGGTTCTCTCAAATCCTGTAAATATTCGTAACTAAGGAAATTTAATCCGTTCATTATATCAAAATTAGAACAAAAGCCTCGAAACACCATATAGAGTTTCTTTCAAAGTCCTTTTGATGAGGTCGCTTACCACTAGCATAAAAAAAGGCTCAAGAATTCAAAATATACAACCCGCTTTATATGTCTTTCAGATCAAGAAAGGAAAGAAAGGAAAGAAAGAAATTGTGATTAAAGGAACACAGATTTCCTCTAAAAAGAAAGGTGAATAACAAAGGGGAACTGCAGTCATGACTTTCTCATTCCTGAAAGGACAGGATGCCGAGATTAACATGTTGTCTGGGTGTATAATAATCGATACATTAGGCAATGGAACTGATGGTCATTAATACAGCAGAAGAAAATAATACAGCCGTTGCCTGTACAAGCCAGATATTTGAGTGGGAACTCTCTCTCTCTCTCTCTCTCTCTCTCTCTCTCTCTCTCTCTCTCTCTCTCTCTCTCTCTCTCTCTCTCTCTCTCTCTCTCTCTCTGCTACAACTATTTATAATACATCCATGAATACATAGACAATTGGATGTATCAAATCGCAGAAATAATCGACAGCACACACATACACACACACATATATATATATTTATATATATATATTGTATATATATATATATATATACATATATATATGTATATATATATATAAATATATATATATAAATGTATGTATATACAGTATATATATATATATATATATATATATATATATATATATATATATATATATATATGAAAAGGCCTTTGATTTTGTGGAGAGTCCTGCGTTATTATGGAGTTCCTCTTAAATATTGTAACTTTGATTAAGTCTCTTCATGAGCACACCCAGTGCAAAGTTAATGTTGGTGGAGTCTTATCAAATGAATTTCCAGCGAGGAGTGGAGTGCTCAAAGGGAATGTATTGTCATCTTTGTTGTTTAACCTTCTTATGGATTTTGTAATGCGTCGAACAGTTGCAGATTGGACTGAATTGGTAATAGAAAATTAGCATGATCTAGAGTATGCTGATGACTCTATTCATACTAGCAGAACAACACAGGATTTGCAATGCTTGCTTACCAGATTCCATGAAATATCACAGAAAGTTGGGCTCAAGATAAATAGAAGAAAGACAAAGATGATGAGAATGGAATCCTCAATGCAAGATGAAATATCATTGAGAAAAAAAGGATTAATGCGGTAGAATCATTAAACTATTTAGGAACTATTATATCTAATACAGGGCCTTCAGAATTGGATATAATGAAATATTAGAGAAAAAGAAAAACGAAGTCAGGTAATGGCTACGTTGAGTAAAATTTGGAAATCAATTTACCTAAAATTACAAAAGAAAAAAAAAATCATACTATGTATCAGTTTAGTGGATCGGTGTTACTGTATGGACATGTGTCATGGTAATATAAAACAACCTTCAACAGATTTAGTAGATTTGACAACAAAGCACTCAGAAGAATGTTAGGAGTTAAATGGTAAGACATGATTAGGAATGAAACTATAAGAGATTAACCGAGTGCCATATATGGACGAGATAATGCTGAGGATAGATGGAGATGGTTTGGGCATGCTCTTCCCACTCCCCAAGGGAGATTAGTTCACCAAACATTTAACTGGGCTTCACAACGTACTACAATAGTTGGAAGACCCAGGTCAACATGGCTGAGGACTATGAAGCATGAAGGTAGAGATGATAAATGGAGAAGTATTGAATTAAAAGGTCAAGATGAAGACGACTGGTGAAATTTAATCGAGGCCTTTGCGTTAATAGGCATAGGAGGAGATAATAATGATGATGATGATGATTATATATATACTCACACACACATACATATACACCCACACACATATATATATATATATATATATATATATATATATATATACATAGCCTATATATAAGTATATATATATATATATATATATATATATATATACATATATATATATATATATATATATATATATATATAGCCTATATATAAGTATATATATATATATATATAGATACATATATATAGCCTATAGATAAGTATATATATATATATATATATATATATATATATATATATATATATATATATATATATATATATATGATCAGTCTCTAGGGTAATATCACTGGACTTTACCTCTGCCATTCATGACCGGACTTTAAAACCTTTAAAAACTGTCGCTTTCAGGACTGCATTCGTAAAATTGAACGCGGCGGTCGAAAAAGCTATGATATTGAGTGTGCATAAGGAAAGATTAGAAAACTTGAGAGTTAAAGTTTAAACTTGGGGAAAAAGAGATATTCAAGGGTATAGTGAGAAAGTGGTAGTAGTGGATGATTTGAATCAAAAAGTAGGTTTAAGATTTAAAGATCGCTCATGGCTGGCAAAGGAAAGGGTCAATGACAATGCCCTAGCTAGCAAGACAATACTCTAGTGACTGGCAAGACAATACCCTAATGACTGACAACATATACATATGTTAACCGTCCAAGACCTCCCTGCACCCAAGCTAGAGCCAGGTAGGGCTAGGCAATTCCTGTTGATGACTTGGCAGGTAGAGCTATAGGCTCCCCTCAGCTGGAGCTGGACTCGAACCCCAGTCCGGCAGATCGCCAAGCAGGAACGTTTCCAATAGGCCACCACAACCATGACAGACAGAATTTTGGAAGTAAATAAGGGGGTGAATAAATATATATATATACATATATATATATTATATATATATATATATATATATATATATATATATATATATATATATATATATATACTGTATATATGTAATGATAATGGCATATAATAGATGGGTATTAAGAAAAACAGAATGGATCCATAGCGATTGCAAAAGACGCAAGTGAATGAAGAGAAGACGATGGATGGATAAGCTAAGACAATTTGCAATTTGCGGGTATAACCCGGCATATGAGCACCATACTGTATATAGATGTGAGTGGAAGGACATGTCTGAGTCCTCCGTTCTGCAGTGGGCTAGTAACGGCTAAGACATATATACATATATATATATATATATATATATATATATATATATATATATATACTATATACATATATATATACTATATATATATATGTGTGTGTGTGTGTGTGTGTGTGTGTTTGTGCGTGTGTGTAATGCAACGCCTTAGTTTCCAGATTGGATTGCGCCAGAAGGATAAAACTTTCTGATTTGGGTAAATTTTCTCATAACCACCTTTTAATCTTGAGCTAAGCTGATGATGGTAACATTTCACAAATGGGTCACTCTGCTAGTGCCAAGCTCATTTTGAACTATGTTTCTGGAAATGGCGATGTATATATATATATATATATATATATATATATGTATATATATATATATATATATATATATATATATATATATGGGTGTGTGTATGATAACAAACTTCCCACCCAAAAAACTATTTTAACGAATCTATGTAGGATATGCTCGAAGAGATATAATCTTAAATCTGACAAAACACTGTTGTAAAAATATATGGGTATGGCCACTTCGAATAGGAATATCCTCGTTTGTTTTCGTCTATTTACAAGCAATCCATCTCCCTGTTTTTCAGTCATGATTCGGTGATATTCCAGGTTTCGCGAAAAATAAAGTCGTAAAGATGTTTGTCGCGCCTCTCGCCAGCGATGAAGGAGGGAAGGAAGTAATAAAGATAAGAGAAAAAATTGTAATAATAATAGTAATTCTAGATTTCTTTGCTAACTACTTCCATAGACGACAAAACAGTTTATAACTCATTAAACTTCATGATACTCAGGTAACTATAAAATGATCTTACATACCGCGTAGTTGAATCAGTAGAACTTCAAAAGTTCAAAGTTGGAGTCGCCACCGATGAAGGAGTGAAGGAAGTAATAAAGATAAGAGAAAAAATTGTAATAATAATAGTAATTCTAGATTTCTTTGGTAACTAGTTCCATATACGACAAAACAATCTATAACTCATTAAACTTGATGATATTCAGGTAACTACAAAATGATCTTCCTAATCGGGTAGTTGAATCAGTAGAACTTCAAAAGTTCAAAGTTGGAGCAAATGTTTTTATGTTGACCAGGCTGACATGAGTCTTTTTATAGTTTATATATGACATGTCTGTTTTTGACGTTGGTAATAGTTTATATAGGACATATCTGTTTTGACGCTGTTACTGTTTTTAGAATGATTTATTGTTAATTTATTCTCATCATTTATTTTTTTCCTTATTTCCTTTCCTCACTGGGCTATTTTTCCATATTGGAG
>NC_090740.1:135387094-135389594 GCF_036898095.1 Palaemon carinicauda | reverse complement strand
TTGCTTTTTAACTTCTTAATTATTTTGAATTATTGGACTCTGATAGAACATACTTAAGGGCCACCATCTTGTCACATGGAGGACCAAAAGAGGACGACCTAAAAATACATTTTTTTTTTATCTCTTTATATTCTTTATTTTCGCATTTAATTAGCAATGTATGTTTTTATTGATTATCTGTTTTCTTAGCCCTCTTATTACTTTTTTTTTTTATTATTTTGAAATATTGTTATTCTCATAATTTTCTTAAATTTGCTTTCTTTTTCTAAATTATAACCATCTTGTGATGAGGTCTCTGCTGGCTGACATTCCCTTTCGGAAAGTGTAATGAAAATATGATAATTTTAAGTCTAAAGTAACATGGCAGACTATACTTTCTGGGTTAACTGTCACTGACGGCCTTATTTTTAAAGTGATGTGACGTAGTTTTGGCCCAGTTGCATAATAGATCAAACTTTATCACTCCCAGTATGGAAATCATGCAAATTGAACAATTTACGAACCAAACAGATGGACAACATTCCTTACAAAACTGTACATTCTGACTTTTGATTTCAGTATATCATATGGTTAAGTCTTGGCAGTTAATATCAAAAGCCGACCATTAAAGTTCCCTAAAAAATAATCTAGATTTCTTTTTCATTAGTTTCCTCCTCTATACGTTTAAAAATCCTTGACGACCTTCACTTGAATGGAGCACAGTCTCAATAAAAAACATCAAACTATTCGTTTCTTTCAGTTTTGTTTCCTGATATGAAATCATCTGCGTTACGTAAAATAATACCGATGAACTACAATATTTCTTTATCAGACTGTTGTATAAAAATAATAATAATAATAATAATAATAATAATAATAATAATAATAATAATAATAATAATAATAATAGTAACACCAACAACACCAACACGAATAATAATAATAATAATAATAATAATAATAACAATAATAATAATAATAATGATAATAATGATAATAATAACAACAACAATAATAATAATGATAATAAAAATACTACTACTACTACTACTACTACTACTACAAATAATAATAATAATAATGATAAAACTACGTTGCAGATATGTGATTTTGATGGAAACTAAGTCTAGATTCAAAATCTGAGAGAGAGAGAGAGAGAGAGAGAGAGAGAGAGAGAGAGAGAGAGAGAGAGAGAGAGAGAAAAAAAAAAAAAAAAACTGGGGCTCCATATGTTGTGCAAAACTTTTAATATACCTCGGCCGCTTACATAACTACGCCCAGGAGAATTTCTTAATAAATATTCCTCACTAGTTACAGCACTACAGGCCAGTTACCATCGGCATATAGCCCAGACTCCTAACAGTGCATGCTGCTAATAAACTCTTACTAATAATGAGAACAATGCATTTTTAAATGTCATTATCATTCAAGTGTTAACTGATTAAACAGAACTTTATTACAAAAGTGAGATGAAATTATATCAATTATACAAGATTGGCAATTCATATAATTTCAGCGCACCACTCTGCAAATGAATCTCGCAATTTTTGGAACAATTCCATAAGAGTAATTGATGCAATACATATGAAAAAGTGCTAGCATTCATAACGGGCGCTCGTTATCGAACCGAAGATCTGGCTGAAATAGTCTGGCTATTGTTCGAATATTCCAGAAGATTCTTTGTTTCTCATTTCTTTACATACTTCATTTTATATGAAGGATGGTGGGATGGTCATTATAATATTCCTAAGTACACCAGATATAAAAGTTGAATGAAAGAAAAATGGAACTGTGCCGTATTATGAGGTAAAGTTAACATATTTATTAGTACCAGATATTGTGTTCAAAGTTATTTCTGTGACCTATTTATCAATAATTAATATTAGTGCCCAACGAAGATTTGTAGTGACTATGTTCAAAGATATTACCATATAGATCTGCGTAATGATATTGTTTAAATGTCATTCATGAGCGACAGAAGCAGGGTGGATTATTTTGCTATCGTACAATTTTCTAAAGACCGAACACATTTACAAGTGACCACCTCTTTAGCTTCCTTTCCATCCAAACAAGAATCAGTGAGAACCAGACAACGGCTGTTGATCAGATGCCGACGGACTTATTAACCCCCAATCCCTATTTCACAACGAGAATAGGTTGTACTCACTACTTAAAGGTTAGACATGAGTGAAAGAGACAAGGAACAGGACTATGTCCTAAGGAGACCGATCATATAGTGTATACTGTACATACGACCAATGCCCAAACCCCATCTCCCCTCAAGATAGGGCCAAGAAGGGCCAGACAATAGCTGCTGATGACTCAGCAGTAGACCTACAGGCCCCAACAAACACCCCCCCCCCCCCCGCCCCATTAGCTCACTAGGAGAGTGAGGCTGCAAGGACTAAGAGAAACGATTGGGCCTGAGCAAGGTTCGAACGTCTGTTCAACAGATTACTAGACAAGGACATTTTCAATAGATTACCACAAGACCTAATCACCCCTAGAACGAGGAACCAAT
>NC_090740.1:135369594-135374594 GCF_036898095.1 Palaemon carinicauda | reverse complement strand
GTAAGACCTATATATATATATATCGTTAAATATTTGCATATCCTACATCAGGTCTTTGATAAAAATTCTGACCTTAAATAGAAGAACTAATTTTAATGATAATGTCTACAAATGAGATAGAATGATGAAATATCAATGGAGGTCAAGTAGAGGTACAAGAGGCACAAGTAATTAGTTTAGACTAGCAAAATCCGCTATTAATATCCAGGAAGTAATGTTGCATAACTCCTGTTGCATAACTCATGTTCGCGATGAAGTTGAATGAAAAGATGAAATTTATTATCAAAAGGGTGTTTTTAAAATACCACCATTTAAAGTTATTAATAAATGTTTCATTCACAAACACACAATGGTAAGTGTGTGTGTGGGGGGGGGTGTATAGTCTTTCCTACTGCAAATTAACTAGTTTTTTTTTAAATCGCATCACATCATGTTTCAAATTACTTAAAATCCTTCAAATTAAATTTCACAATTTTTCAAATTACTCAAATCCTTAAATGTTTATTTAAACTCAAAATGCTGGGGCAGTATCGAATGCAATGATTCCCAAAGGACAACGGTATATCAGGAGCAAAGCATAGTAGCCAAGGTTGCTAAACATGAATTACAGTTTCTGCATTATTGGTTGGTTGGACTAACTACTGCAGAACACAGGCTCTTGCTGTGCCAGCACCCTGTAGCAGTTTCTTATTGGCAAATTGGTCAGGAAACTGAACCATGTGACTGGGAATTCTCTCTCTCTCTCTCTCTCTCTCTCTCTCTCTCTCTCTCTCTCTCTCTCTCTCTCTCTCTCTCTCTCTCTCTCTCTCTCATATACACACTTTTGACAAGAACACGGAGAGTAGCGTATTTACAGCTATTCAGAAAACGTAACGAAATGTAAGTACCCATTTATATACATTGACGCAATGACATTAATTAATGACTTTTGAAGGAAAATAATCACGGCTATGGATTTAATGAGATGGCACATGAGAGGATTACGCCATACAATACGATACGGTCCTTTGCGTAAGACATTTTATTTCAGGTCCTCAGATGTGAGTTGCTAGAAAAAAGGGGAAATTTCCCAATCTATGCCATGTTGGTTGTCCTACCAAAGTTTCGCAAGATAGGAAAAAAATCATGAAAAAGCTAAAACAAAACTTTGAACAATAGATGGTCAAGGAAAAAAAAACTTAGTACCTGACTGATATGTTAAACTGAGAGCAAACGTTTATCTTATTATTGGAAAAGGAATGTTGGTTTACCAACAAAAACTACGAGATTTCTAGCCACCGACAAAAACTACATTGCCTTTGGTCGGTCTTCCAACAATTCCCATACGCAAGAAAATATTCAATACTAAAATCCCCTTCGGTTAAGGACAGAGAGAGAGAGAGAGAGAGAGAGAGAGAGAGAGAGAGAGAGAGAGAGAGAGAGAGAGAGAGAGAGAGAGAGAGATCGCTTGTGTAACAAACAAAAAAAATTCCTTACTCAGCCTTATGATAAATAATGAAACCGACAATAAACCTTATGAAAAAACAAATGAATAAAAAAAAACCAATAACAAACATAAAATAAGTCCACAAAACTCTGAAATCACTCTCTTATCCCGGTTCGCAGACGGGATGAAATAAGCCAACAAGAGGCGAATCTTTCCTAAATCCAAATTGGAAAATCCACGAGTGAAGAATATATTTCCACATGGCCTTTGAAATTCATATTTGGGTCTTGCGCTGAGGAATAGAGAGCAGACGGAGCACAGATGGACTCAATGTGCGAAGAGACCTCCAAATGTCACCCTGAGAGGGCCCGATCAATCATTGGTTATCAGGAACCCAGTTACGAGGTATACTCAATGCCCAAATAAAGTATATTTTGCTATGCATTTGTTTTAATTCCCATAGTATAAAACACGAAAGTGACTATTCATTACTTTGTTGAAAATCCATCTTTTTTTATGACTCGCCATCATTCAAAATGGATTTTCGTTCTTAATACATCATAGCGATAAAAAAAAATTGCTTTCATGCCCACGTCCAAGTTTGAAAACTTGAAAGGGTTTGTAATAGATGAAACCTGAGAAAAATGTCACTTTCAGGTTGCAAACATTTCAGAGCGTAAGGCAACTCAATCAAAGTGTGTAGATTAATTACTGAAGTCATTATTATTCTTTCAGCCCTTCTTAGAAAAGCAAGATGCTATAAGCTCGAGGGCTCCAAAAAGAAGAAATAGTCCAGTGAGGAAAGGAAATAAGGAAATAAATAACTGATCTGAGAAATGATTAACAATTAAAATAAAATATTTTAAAAACAGTAACAACATAAAAAAGATATAAATAAAAAACTATAAATAGACTAATGTCATCCAGCTCAATACAAAAACATTTGTTGTAGGTTTGAACTTTTGAAGTTCTACGGATTCAACTACCCGATTAGGAGATCATTCCACAACTTAATCACAGCTGGAATAAAACTTCTGGAATAAGGTGTAGAATTGAGCCTCATGATGGAGAAGACTTGGCTTTCAGAATAAACTGCCTGTCTAGTATTACGAACAAGATGAACTGCCTGGGAAGATCGCATGCAAAGGATGATCATATTTATTAAAAATCTTATGCAACATGCATAATGAACTAATTGAACGACGGTGCAAGGGATTAATTGTAGATCACGAATAAGAAATTTAATAGATCGTAAGTTCCTGTCCACCAAATTAAGATGAGAATCACCAGCTGAAGACCAGAGAGGAGAACAATACTCAAAAGAAAGTACAATGAAAGAATTAAAACACTTCTTCAGAATAGATTGATCACCGAAAATCTTCAAAGACGTTCTCAATAATCATATTTTTAGTGGAATTGAAGAAAGCACAGACCTAATGTGTTTCTCAAAAGTAAATTTGCTGTCGAGAATCACGCCTTAAATTTTAAGAGAGTCATACAGAGTAAAAGAAATATTATCAATGCTGAGACCCGGATAATGAGGAGCCAGTCCTTGACCTACTTGCAATCATACATTGAGTTTTGTTAGGATTTAACTTCATGCTCCATAATCGGCACCATGCACTAATTCTAGCTTGATCTCTATTCAGGGATTCAGCAACCCCAGATCTACAGTCAGGAGATGGAATTAACGAAAGAGTGTAACATCATCTGTATATGCAACATCTCAATATGCAACAAACTTGTTTTCTAGGGCAAACCACATGTCATATGTATATTATGACAAGTAATGGGCCAAAAACACTATTATTACTATTATCATTACTATTATTATTATTATTATTATTATTATTATTATTATTATTATTATTATTATCATTATTATTGTTTTTACTTGCTAAGCTACAACTGGGAAAAGAACTCAAGGACCAAATGAAACAAATAAAAATAAAAACAATTAAGAACAGTAACAACATTAAAATAAATATTTCCCATATAAACTATAAAAACTTTAACAAAACAAGAAAAGAGAAATTAAATAGAATAGCGTGCCCAAGTGCACCCTCAAGCAAGAGAACTCTACTCCAAGAAAGTGGAAGACCATAGTACAGAGGCTATGGCACTACCCAAGACTAGAGAACAATGGTTTGATTTTGCAGTGTCCTTCTAGAAGAGCTGCTTATCATAGCTAAAAAGTCTCTTCTACCCTTACCAAGAGGAAGGTGGCCTCTGAACAATTACACTGCAGTAGTCAAATCCCCTGGGTGGAGAATTGTTTAGTAATATCAGTGTTGCCACGTGTATGAGGACAGAGGGGAATCTGTAAAGAATAGGCCAGACTATTTGGTGTAAGTGTAAGCAAAGGAAAGTGAACCGTAACCAGAGAGAATTCAATCTAGTACTGTCTGGCCAGTCAAAGGACCCCATAATTCTCTATAAGAAAAGCAGATACAGTATATATACTGTATATATATATATATATATATATATATATATATATATATATATATATATATATATATACATAATATATATATATATATATATATATATATATATATATATGCCCATAATAATATATGCATAAACATACATACATACATATATACATATATAAATACGTAAGTTTATATTTTATTCTAAACATTATATGTCTAGTTTGATGTCATTGAGCCTCAGAAACAGAAATTGACAATTCTCCTTAACTGGTCATAATACATGGCAATGTACATAATCTTTTTACCTCATGTTATTGTTATCTCATTTAATGAATTAGTCCCAATACAATAAATTTAAACCATTTTCTACATTAATAAAATGTGAAACAATTTCGGGGAAATAGCTGATCAGCATTCATCTACTGCCCTCGTAATAAATGTTAAAAACCGTCTTAGCTTTGTTGTGGGACAGCAAATCGCATTTATTTTATATTTATCAACGCAATGAAAAATACAGAAAACAATGGAAACCATCAAAGATACTTTTAGTAATTCTTCTATTATGTTACAATTAAGTAAAGCTTGGATTACGTCTGACTAAATATGTGCAGGATAAACGTCATCTTTATATTCCAAAGTATTCTGAAACTTTTACATTTTACGAATTTCCTGCAAGCTTTTCGGACTATTAATCGTATGCTAAAGAAAAAGAAAAATAATAAGACAAAGTTAAACTTATACAAAATAAAATATAGTACAAAAAAAAAAGTAGTTTTGCAAGATTTGATAGTTGAATAATAGGAGGACCTAATATTACCTCACCATTTTTTTTTATATGTCAAGAGCACTACTTTTAAATTACAAAGGAAGAAGCACGGCTGCCTATAAATTCCCTTTATGGAGAACATTCTTTATGTTTTAATATTATAAATTCATATGGTTAATGGGAAGTACTTAGTCAAATATCTTTTGTATGTAAAATGTTTCTGAGAAAGGTACAAACATACGCATACACACAAATATATATATATATATATATATATATATGATAAATTTTGCACATTTTTGCGTGTTTTTCATATTCAAATAAGCCATATATATTTTGATATATTAATGTCTGGATTCTCTTAACGACC
>NC_090740.1:135344594-135357094 GCF_036898095.1 Palaemon carinicauda | reverse complement strand
TATTAAATAGTATTTGATACAAATAAGCCGATTTGGCATAGAAAAGGTGAAATAAATTGGACCAAAAACATTCGGAAAGATTACACCCTCATACCAGAAGTTTAATTTATTTATTAATTTGATTTTAAAATTTTCTGAAATAATTCTCTATCTTCATCACAATAAAATCATGAACTGTAATTATTGTGTTTAAAGGTATAGTGGCCGTTCATGAATGGCAGAAGCAAGGGACTAGGACATTGTCCTATCAAGTAGGACAATGCCCTAGAGACTGACCATTTTACTTATGATCAACGACCAAGCCCCTATCCGCCCAAGCTAAAAGCAAGGAGGCCCAGGCAATGGCTGCCGAGGACTCAGCAGATAGACCTATAGGCTCCCCCAAACACTCCATCATTATCTCACAAGGATGGTGAGATTGCAGCGACCAAAGGAACTAACGAGTTTGCGCGAGACTCAAACCTCAGTCTGGCATTCACCAGGCTAGGACGCTATCACCAGGTCACCACAACCTTATATCCTTTTTATATTGAAAGGGAATGTCTTATTCTTATATATATTTGAAGGTAAACTAACGTTGCAGAAAAGTACTAAGATACTGACTATATCCTCAGAAGGCTTTATAATCAGAATGCGTTACCATCATCATCATCATCTCCTCCTATGCCTATTGACGCAAAGTGCCTCGATTGGATTTCGCCAGTCGTCTTTATCTCTAGCTTTTAATCTAATACTTATACACTAATCATCTTCGACTTCACGCTTCATAGACCTCAGCCATGTAGGCCTGGGCCTTACAACTCTTATAGTACCTTATGGAGCCCAGTTAAATGTTTGGTGTACTAATCTCTCTTTGGGAGTGCAAAGAGCATAACCAAACCATCTCCATTTATCCCTCAACATGATCTCATCCACATATGGCACTAGAGTTATCTCTCTTATACTTTCATTTCTAATCCTGTCCTTCCATTTAACTCCCAATATTCTTCTAATGAATTTCTTCTCAAATCTACTTATTCTCTTGGCGAATGTTTCATTGTTGTACCATGACTCATGTCCATACAATACCACTGACTTCTCTCAACTGATATAGAGTCTGATTTTTACATGCAATTTCAGGAATTTTGATTTCCAAATTTTCATCTCCCAATGAATATTCCGTTCTCCTAATCTGTCTTTCTTCTATTTATCTTGAGCCCAACCTCCTCTGATATTTCAAGCAATCTGGTAAGCAAGCATTGCAAATCCCGTGGTGTTCTGCTAATAAGGACAGCGTCATCAGCGTACTCTGGCTCAGCAAATTTCCTATTACCTATCCAGTCCGATCCTTCTTATCCATCTCCAGTTCTACGCATTACAAAATCCACAAAATTGGCTGGTGGACACCATTTAATGTCTACAAAGGCCATCAAATAAGGATTTCTATATTCTATGTACTGGAGAACGTGTCAACAAATGAAAATTTGGTTAGTGCAACGTCTACCTTTTCTAAATTCTGCTTGTTCATCTCTCAGCTTTTCCTCAATCTTTTTAATAAGCATACTATATATTTTAATGACAACTGACTATGTGATGTCTGTAATTATTACTCTTTACAGGTCTCCTTTATATCCATTTTAACAAAACACTCCCGATTTCCATTCATCAGGTTTTGCTTCTTCATGCCAATAAACACGTTTGCTACTTCCACGTGTGACCTTTGTAAGCTACCTTCTCATGAACTTTTTAGATAAAATAAATCCAAAATGCATTGTAGCTCTGTGTATTACACCTTGAGTATTTGTCTAATAGAAGTGTCTTTCAGATAAGATGAAGTAACGAATTGCAATTTAGAAAGCAAAATATTCCAAAGGTCAGAAATTATAACAAAAGATCATGACAACAGTCAACACTTTAACAAGACTTCTTAAGGGTCTTCAGGAGAAAACAACTAATTCTATTCCATAAAGTACCGAACAATTAGTTCTGTTTAAAGGTTTTAAATGTCGCTCATGAATGGCAAAAGCAATGTACAGTGACATTGCCCTTGCAATCAGAAGAGACTGACCATATATTATATTATCAGCGCCCAAGACTGCTCTCCATCCAAGCTAGGACCAAGGAATACCAGGCAATGGCTGCTGATGACTCAGCAGATAGACCTATAGGCTCCCCCAACCCCTCCCAACTTTAGCTCACAAGGAGTCTAAGCGGGACTCGAATCCCCGTCTGGCAAACACCAGACAGAGACGTTACCAATCAGGCCACAATAACTCTATAAACAGCAAACAGCTATTTATACTAAATTATATATTAAAGCTTACATAATTATTCCTTTCCGCTGTTAAAAGTTTTCTCGGTAATTATAATTTTGTGAAGAAACTATGGAAGCATCATGTTTATACATATAGGGCTTATACAAATAAATTTTAGACAAATTATATATATATATATATATATATATATATATATATATATATATATATATATATATATACATATATATATATCCATGTTTAAAGTACTGAAAATGGGAATATTAAGGTTTACAGTTTCTCCAGCAACTGTTGATGCTGATCAGTGCTCTATTGTGTGACATATCTTGAGGGGATTTCCCATCAAGAAGTTTAGGAACTAGTTTCATCCTTTTCAAATGCCATCTTCTGCCCAATTTCATGGGAATTACACTTTGTTTGAATGCTTCATTGTTGAAATACACATTACATACACACACACACAATATATATATACATATATATACTGTATATATATATATATATATATATATATATATATATATATATATATATATATATATATATATATTATTACTTGCTAGGCTACAACCCAAGTTGGAAAAGCAGAATGCTATAAGCACGGGGGGTCCAACAGGAAAAATAGCCCAGTGAGGAAAGGAAACAGGAAAAGTAAGATATTTTAAGAACAGTAACAACATTAAAATAAATATTTCCTATATAAACTATAAAAACATTAGCAAAAAAAGTGGAAGAAAAATAAGATAGCATAGTGTGCCCGAGTGTACCCCCAAGCAAGATAACACGAACCCAAGACAGTGGAAGACCATAGTACAGAGGTTATGGCACTACCCAATACTAGAGAACAATCGTTTGATTTTGGAGTGTCTTCGTAGAAGAGCTGCTTACCATAGGTAAAGAGTCTCATCTACCCTTACCGAGAGTAAAGTGGCCAATGAACAGTTACAGTGCAGTAGTTAACCCCTTGAGAGAAGAAGAATTGTTTGGTAACCTCGGTGTTGTCAGGTGTATGTGGACAGGGGAGAATATGTAAAGAATAGGCCATACTATCTAGTGTATGTGTAGGTAAAGTAAAAATGAACCGCAACCAGAGAGAAGGATCCAATGTAGCACTGTCTGGCCAGTCAAAGGAGCCCATGACTCTTTAGCGGTAGTATCTCAACGGGTTCTATATACATATATATATATATATATATATATATATATATGTGTGTGTGTGTGTGTGTGTGTGTATGTCTGCAAGAATGCTATATACCTATAGCTTAAAAACCTCAATTCATTTCCACAAAATAAAGACATAAAAGACCTGAAAAATTACAGATAATAGGTTTACTCTCGGTGATATATGAAATATTTACAGAGATCTTAATAGGCTGAATAGATATACAAATAGTCTTTAATCTATCAAGAGAGCAGCCAGGCTTTAGAAGTGGGTATTCAATTGATATCCATTTAATTAACCAGCTAATGAAAACATCAACGCAGTATTAGACAAATTATTATGTATGGATTTATACACTCTGAGAAAGCTTTCGAATCTGTCAAAGCTTCAGCAGTAATGAAAGCCCTTCAAAGACAAGTGTTTCTATGTTGGAGCACTTGAAGATATCTATACAAGAAGTACTGCAATCCTAAAACTACATGAAGTTAGTGAGAAAATTCCAATTGAGATAGGAATTAGACAGGGAGACCACATATTTCATAAATTATTCACAGTATGCCTGGAAGAAGTTTTCAAAAAATTATATTAGGAAACTGTAGGAATTAACATTAACGGGGAATACTTTAACAATGCAAGATTTGCAGATGAAATAGTTCTATTTAGTGAATATTGAAAAAAATTGCAAAAGATGATATAGGATTTTAATAGAGAATGCATAAATGTAAGAATTCAAATGCATATAAAATTAAGATAATGTTCAACGACACATCAGGGATATAGGCGAATCTCTGGAGATTGTTAATGAATATACGTCCTTCCGACAGAAAGTCAGTATCTCCCAAGGACACGAGACCGATATTAAAGGAAGATGAAATAGTAAGCCTTTGGTAAACAAAATATGATTATGAAAAGTAGAATGTCCCTTTCTCTAAAATGAAAAGTATTCAATCCGATGGTCCTTCGAGTATTAGCTTCTGCATAAAAACCTTATAACATAAGCTAGTTACAACTCAAAGAACGGTGATGGAAATAACACTAAGAGACAGAAAAAGAGGAACGCGGATACCAGGGAGAACTACAGTAAAGTGGAGGATATTGAACATGTATGAAAAGGAAATGGATGTGGGAAGGACATATTATAAGAATATCAGATAATCAATGGACATTAAAAATAACAGATTAGGTCCATAAAGATTGCAAAAGAAGCAGGGAAAGAAAGAGAAGACGATGGATTGACAAATTCAGAAAATTTGCGGGCATGGACTGGAAAAGAAGGACCATAAACAGACGCGAGTGGAAGGGCATGTCTGAGGGCTTTGGTCGTGTGTGTGTGTGTGTATATATTTATATATATATATGTATATATATATATATATATATATATATGTATATATATATATATATATATATATATATATATATATATATATATGTATATATATATATATATATATATATATATATATATATATATATATATATATATAATCCCAGAGTCAGGTGATGCTGAGATGCTAAAAAACCACAGGGAAAACAAATTTGGTAAATTTTTAGGATTAAGCATAAATTAACCACAGTAAAATATGTGCACATTGGAAGTACAGCAATCTTCATTTGCAAAACTCTCTTTGTTATTATGCCAAACATATACGTTGAACCGAGACCTTTCTAAGTATAGTCTTCCTGATGAAAGAGACAGGGATAAAACTGAGTGATAAAAGTAATTGAAAATACGTTTCTACAGAATAAATGACATGGAATGAGTTATATTCTCTTCCTAATTGAATATCTTTTCTAATTATCATCAATTAGTAATGAGTCACTGATTTGTCAAAGACCCTCGATTTCTAAAAAGAAGAATTTTTCTGACATATTTTTACTATTATCCGAAAGTCATTATTTAGAAGAAAAATTATTACTCATAAGCTATAATGATAGCAGAAATCATTACAAAAGTTGTGCTGACAACAAATAGCCGAGTATGAAATTATTAGATACCTTTAAAACTATTGAGCATAAAAATGAATTTCCTAATATAAAACAATGTAAAAAAAAAGGGTTCATAAAAGAACCCAAAACTACTGAATCATACTGTGCCTAAAAGTATAAACTGATAAGTAGGGATTTGAAACTCCATGTTACTCACACACAAGGATGCCTGTATGACACTGACAATACCAGAGCTCAAATCCGGGCCGGTCAGATGCTATTGTCTTTGAGTAGTTTCGCCTGGGGCTCTGATCTCGAGGTTGGTAAGAAAATCCAGATATTAATGTATTAAAATATATAGCCTGTTTGAATATGAAAAACACGTCTAAATGTGCAAAATCAATCATATATATATATATATATATATATATATATATATATATATATATATATAGAGAGAGAGAGAGAGAGAGAGAGAGAGAGAGAGAGAGAGAGAGAGAGAGAGAGAGAGAGAGAGTTACCTCATCGTTGGTACACTGTCACGTATCAGAAAAGATGAAACTAATGATATAAAAATATTCTAATTCCAGTATATACCTTTGAAATACCATTAGCAACTCTATGTGTGTGTGAGAGAGAGAGAGAGAGAGAGAGAGAGAGAGAGAGAGAGAGAGAGAGAGAGAGATGTAGGGCCATAAATTGGGCGTATCGGGTAAGACCATTGTGCATCAGATCAAAAGATAAGGGAATAGAAAGATAATCGATAACTCCTTACGAATAGAAGCATTCATTTCTGACTTTCCTTTGAAGTTCTAATATTATGATAGATCTCTTGTCTCTTTCTCCATCATTACTTTACTAATGGATCAGTTGATTTTATGCGTCTAAACATTTAGATAATACAGATATTATAATATTAGATAAGGGTTATCTTCATTTTGGTCGAAAAAAAGTACTCGTAATTTGAATCCATGGTAGAAAAGAAGCAGTGTTTTTATTCGTCCATCGTAAAGAATAAAGCAAAAAAGGCAATACATCTCGATTGATTCAAAAAGAGGAATACATGATTCTCAAACAAGTAATTGAACTTGAAATGATAACATTAAAGACTGCAAAGGATTATCGTTTCCTTAAAAAACTATGATGTAATGAAAGGCCCAACAGTGAAAGTGTTAGATTTGAAACCTTACAATCTATTCATATACAAAATGAACACGGTGGGAGAAACATGCTATACTGTTAAGAATGTGCAGTAAAAAAAAGGGTAAAATTCCTGGAATAAATGTTGCCAGGTATTTACCGTTTTAAAAAAGGATTTATTGACGTAAAGGAGTGTTATTACGGTCGCCAACCAGTAAAATATATTAACAAAGTAAGGTAAAAGTTATGGGCGACAGTATTTTACTAAAATACGGCGGAGAAGAGTATATTATTACGGATATTTTTAATTAATATTACGGTTTTCAGAAAAAAGAAAAAAAAAAAAAAGGGTTAAAAAATTTTTGCCGGTGAAGCTGATCATTTAAAAATTTATGAATTCTTGATGCCAGGTAGTAAGGAAATACAAACTATTAAAAAGTTACCCATTTAAATAAGTTCCCGTGTCTACTGCATGCTTTTAAGGCGGTAGGTTTCTAAGCAACACTATTTCTGATAGTTAAGTTCTATCATATAAGACAACTCTTACCTCTCTCTCCTAATTTTGGAAATGAACGAAATTCTTTTCCTTATGGAGGACACTTGGAAAGTAACCTTTTTGACATTTCTAGGACAAGTTAGCTTTCATTTAAGATTTATATTATTGTTTCATAAGGCTGGATGGACATGCGAAGTTATCGCGATTGTAAACTATCACTATCCTTAATTACCAGGACAATCTATTAACTAAATTATATGTCTTCGACATTTCGAAAAGGTAACTTTTTTTTTTTTGGGGGGGGGATGAATAAGATTTCAGTAATTATACATATTAACTGAAATATTCATGGGTATGCACATTTACTTGGAATTATGCATAAAATCGGAATAAGCAAATTCACAGTAACACACACATACACACACACACACACACACACACACACACATATATATATATATATATATATATATATATATATATATATATATAAATATATATATATATATATATAAATATATATATATATATATATATATATATATATATATATATATGTGTGTGTGTGTGTGTGTGTGTGTGTGATTCTATGATTCTGTGAGAGGAATTTTATGCTTTTATATATTCCATTTGAACAAATATTCACAAATTATTATTATTATTATTATTATTATTATTATTATTATTATTATTATTATTATTATTACTTGCAAAGCTACAACCCTAGTTGGAAGAGGAAGGGGATCCTACAGGGAAAATAGCCCCATGAGGAAATGAAACAGAAAAATAATATATTTTAAGAACAGCAACAGCAGTAAAATAAATATTTCCTGCATAAAATATATAAACTGCAACAAAACAAGTGGAAGGGAAACAAGACAGAACAGTGTGCCCGAGTATTCCCTCAAGCAAGAGAACTCTAACCTAAGACAGTGGAAGACCATGGTACAAAGGCTATGGAACTATCCAAAACTAGAAACCAATGGTTTGATTTTGGAGTGTCCTTCTCTTAGAGGAGCTGCTTACTATAGCTAAAGAGTCTCTTCTACCCTTACCAAGAGGAAAGTGGCCGCTGAACAATAACAGTGCTGTAATTAACCCCTTGAGAGAAGAAGAATTGTTTGGTAATCTCCTCTGTATGAGGAAAGGGGAGAATATGCAAAGAATAGGCCTGACTATTCAGTGTATGTGTAGGCAAAGTGAAAATGAGCAGTGACCAGAGAGAAGGATCCAATGTAGCACTGTCTAGCCAGTCACAGGACCCCATAACTCTCAAGCGGTAGTATTTCGACGGGTGGCTGGTGCCCTAGCCAACCTACTACCTATTGCGGGTCTCATAAAATCATCGTTTAATATCGTATTCCATTGACAGTTTTCTTGTCATTTCTTTTAAGAACAAATTTCTAAATACTTTTTCGAGGAAAATTCTAATGTAAGTTACACACTATTTATGGTCTAAGTGATCTCTAATATGTTTTCTAATATTACCCACGGGAATACATTTCCTACATTTTCTGTCACTTCCTTACTCTTTCACTATATAATTCAATTAATAGTCAATCCTTTCCCAAAAATTTATTTCCAGTAATCCATACGATTTTTAACATGATTACCAGTTATTTCCTCATCACATGTTTTCACGCTCATCTATTGTCTCAAATTTTTTGAAATATATCTTTCACTAATCCAGAGTTTTATCTAAAACCATTGTAGCCTTTTTTCAAAGTAGTCCTATGTTTATTCCGTCAAAAGGGTCCTGCTTTATAACCAAAGTATTGTTGATGAAATGTCCTTGTGTATGAGTAGCATGATGACCCAAAAAAAGAAGAATATATATATATATATATATATATATATATATATATATATATATATATATATATATATATATATATATATATTTATATATATACATATATATACAGTATATATATACACACATATATATATACATATAATATATATATATATATATATATATATATATATATATATATATATATATATGTATATATATACATATACATATATATACATATAATATATATATATATATATATATATATATATACACACATATATATATATATATATATATATATAAATGAGACAAAACAAAGAAAACGATTGAATAATTAATCCCATGGAAAAGTAGCTACTTCTATATGAATTAATAAACTGAGAGCCTCATGATAAAGAATACTACAAAATGTAGGAAGTCACCCATCGAATTAATCAATTGGTTAATGCTGTAAAAGCTAAACATTATTAATCAATAGTTTAATGTTGTAAACAATAAACATAATGATGTTTTTAAATGGAAAAAATAAAATGTCTATCACCAATAGAGAAAATTCATGAAATGACATACAGGTATATAAATGAACTGCACCCTAGGAAAAAAATTGATCTTGTCTTTAATTTTCTAAACGTTTATGATACTTATTTTCTAACAAAGAGACTTGGCTTTCTTTACCCTATGCATTTTTATGTACCTGGTCAATCACTAGAAACATTTTTTCAATTACTTTTATATCCTCTTCCCCTCGTAAACATATTTATCACTGACTGAATGTGAGGTAATAATCGTAATCTGATTGGCATAACAAGCAATATTTGAATACAAAATGTAATTAGGATTTTTTTTCTCTTCAGTTTCTCTTCTTGTAATTATATCTTCCGTTGTTCACCTAATTGTTGTTGTTTTTTTTTTTTTTTGCCAGTTTTGTCATATTACATTGGATTGTGAGATGTCTTGCGTAATCTATCATTTAGATATCATCATCATCATCATCATTATCATCATCATTATTATTATTATTATTATTATTATTATTATTATTATTACTTGCTAAGCTACAACCCTAGTTGGAAAAGCTGGATGCTATAAGTCCAGGGGCTCCAGTACGGAAAATAGCCCAGTGAGGAAAGGAAACAAGGAAAAATAACATATTTTAAGACCACTAGCTTTTACAGTTTAGATTGATCAATGTTTCCCCTCCCACTGTCTACTGTAAATATTAGTTTCCATTTTCTTCGGGAAAAAACTTTCTCTTGATATATTTATTTTCAATAGCAGGCTGAACACTTGGTTTAAAAATTACAAGACCTAAAACCATCACAGCCTATGAGAAGTTTCAAGCATGCCTGCACTTATTTCATTCCATCTCTTGAAGAAACCGTTCATGATCAAAACGATTATAAGATTTTGTGCAGATTTTAAGTTTTTGTCTAATGCCTAAATATTGCGCAAAACTTTGGATCGTCTACGAACAACCTATGCCCTACTTCTTTAGCATTATCATCTTGCCATGTGTTTAAATTATGCTTCGTATTTTGCCCTATCAAGGCACTCTAATGAATATCTGTGTTTGGAAAGTGGCTAATAATATTGTCTTTCCTTTTAAATTTGTCTATCACGTTTATATTTTCTGTTCTTTGCCCTTTAGTTTTTTTTTTTTTTTTTTTTTGGGGGGGGGGTTGGCAAATGTAATGTATTAATCTATATTTGTTGGCAATTTCCTGAAGTTCGGTTTACTTTTAGAATTGGCTGATATAGAAAAAATAACAGTTAATATATATGACTTACAACACTTGCGTGCATAAATAGAACAAATAGAAATCTAACAATCTAAAATTCGATGAAAATAATAATAATAATAATAATAATAATAATAATAATAATAATAATAATAATAATAATAATAATAACAATAATAATAAAACAAAAAAAAAACTGCTAAAATATCAACTAGCAGACAATGGCCATAGCAATATCAACAAAGGTTTTCATTTCTCTCATTGGCGGCGTGTTATTGATGAGAGAACGTTGTTTTCCTTTGGTGGCAATCAAGGGATGTGAAAAGGTCGGCGTCCTAAACAGCTGTTTCACCATTAATCAACGAAAAGGGTATAGTGTTATTTAGCCACGCCACCCCCCACCCCCCGCCGAAGCATTTTCTCTTTATCATATCGTTTCCCTTGAAAATGAATTTGGCCCCTTTTGTTGATGTAATGGTCAACAGCGTCATTTATCACAAGCGGGAGCTTTTTCCATCTATCTAACAATCACGTTCTTGAAACTTTAAATGCCATGCTATTTTAATGGCTACCAGAGTGGCTGCTTCTATCGTTTTATTATTATTATTATTATTATTATTATTATTATTATTATTATTATTATTATTATTATTATTACTTGCTAAGCTACAACCCTAGTTGGAAAAGCAGAATTCTATAATGCTCAGTGGCTCCAACAGGGAAAACAGGCCCGTGAGGAAAGGAAACAAGGAAAAATAAAATATCTTAGGAAGAGCAATAATGTAAAAATAAATATCTCCTATATAAACTAAAAAAAACTTTAACAAAACAAGAGGAAGAGAAATGGGATTTAATAGTGTGCCCGAGTGTGCCCTCAAGCAAGAGAACTCTAACCCAAGACAGCGGAAAACCATGGTAAGAGGCTATGGCACTACCCAAAACTAGAGAACAATGTTTTGATTTTGGAGTGATCTTCTCCTAGAAGAGATGCTTACCATAGCTAAAGAGTCTCTTGTACCTTTACCAAGAGGAAAGTAGCCACTCAAACATGAGGGAAAAAATATCCATAGGAAATTCAAATCGAGCCTCTGGGATGAAATGAAGCATGTGGACGTAATATTGAAGACGAAATCACTTCAAGGAGAGTTTTTGAGTGGAGTTTAAAATGAATGATGCAACCTGACAACGTCGATAATTCTTCTTACGATGGTTTGTTGTTCAAGACATTACACATAATTCCAAAATAAATTTCTCAAAAGTGTAAAATAATACAAAACCATATGGCTGATTATTAACCAATAACTTGGTACAATTCGACATATCCCTATATCTTCGCCAAAACTTATCAATTATTTTCGATTACATTTTGCTATTTGGCAAGAGTATGCAAAATAAGATTTCAAGGAGGAGTTTATTTCAAAAGGTTTCCCCAAACTAAATCTCATACCCTCTTTTCCCCAATTACACTTATCGCCGAGGCCATGCGACATTCAGTATTTCACAGATCAGTTAGATGGAGTCCTCCTAAGGAAACACGTTCTGAAGTCCTTCTAGGGATTACACATTCCTTTCTTAAGTATCTCTAACTGCAGACAGTTTTCCTTTAATTGTATTGTTCATTGCAATTAAGAAGAATAATCTGATTTTGATTTGTTCAGTTTATTTTCAATTACATTCTATATTTTAGGTTGTTAATAGATCCTGTTTAAATATTAATTCTCTTATGATACTTTCATAAAATAATTGTTTTGCTACTCCTTTCACATACAATTACTGTACATATGTTTTCCCAACTTTCAATAATAGATAGATATTTTCATTAATTTTTCATGGTATATTGTCACTTTTTTTTTTTCTTGCAATTAACAAAATAATCCTTTCTGAATTTTATTAGGAGAAAAAATACCAAATCCCCCCTATTTCTGTTCTACATTTCTTTCTTCAGGTATTATTCCTCATTCCTTTTCTTAAACAGTAT
>NC_090740.1:135329594-135342094 GCF_036898095.1 Palaemon carinicauda | reverse complement strand
TAAACGTAATAACATTACATTATTGTAGTTTGAAATGAAAATAATCATATTTAGCGTTCGTTTGTTCGTTTTGATTAATGTTGTAAATCTCAAGACACGGGAACCTCAATATTTATAAAATTTTCAATTCAAAAGCAATCCTCATTTGATGATTATCGAAAAAATTACCTTGACCTTCCAGTATACCATGCATTCAGCAGGAAAAAAAAAATTACAATGCCAGAAATATATTTGTGCTAAACGCCACTTCCATAATATGGTAAAGAAATGCAGAAAAGTCTGCCCTATAAATTTTTCGCAAAAACATTCACTAATTCAAGTTATGTGAAATACATTATTTTTTATCTTTATTTTTACAGGGTAAAATTTAATACTTGCGAATAGGGTAAGCTGAATAAAGATCAATCTTTTTTTTTTCAGTTTGTCTTCAATATCCTCGATCAGTGGGCTACTATACCAGGTGCAAACATGAGACATTTCATTTAAGAGTTATTTCCTAATCAGCATACTTTGCAATACCATTGTCTGTTACCTCTTTGACTTCTTGGATCACAACATTCATAAACTTATGGTAGCATTTAAATTATTTTACCAGGTCAATCTGACACCAAACAAGTCAATCTCTATCATAAACATTTTAACACATGCTTTACTTTCATCAAAAACTTCTCTTTCCTTTAAACAATTAATTCCTGATATAATGCATACACAATACACCCAACATTACTTCTATGAAATCTATCAGTCTTTTTATACGCCCCTATAAGCAGGATAGACGCATTTCCTTTTCTTATTCATACACCTCGCATGACTGTTTCATAAAATTCGGATCAAAACATCCTTCTTTGTATGTACCGACGTTGCTTTTCCCCAATAAATCCTTATCCTACTTACTGTCTGTATAACATCCTTCCCTTTTATATCTCTATAATTATTACAGACTCCTTTTCCTTCTTTACCTATGCATTAAGAAACAGTTACCTTCAATTTCTTTTGAATTTTTTCCTTAGTGAGACCTACTATACACATTCTGCTCAGCTACTCATGGAAAATATCACTTACTAACGTATTGGCGCTCGTAACTTCGTTATCGTCTTCCTTATAACCCAATACTGAGTTCAAAAAGCACAAAAAGCAATCTCTAATATACCCAAACTCCTTCCATTATTGCTGTCTTCAGCACAGCTTCTTTTCTATTTTAGACATTCAATGGATCTCCAAAATACACCATTTAACCAAGAGAGCATTTTTAATCATATTTTGAGGTCCAATAATTTTTCTCTTAGAATTCATCTTGTCAAAAGGGTTCTTCTACTCTCAAGAGCCCTTGCTCACCTTCTTGCCTTCTTTTATATAACATGGACATTTTTTCTTTCTCATATTCCATATTAATACCTACATCTTTCTATATTTTGAAAAAAAGAAAAAAAAAGAAAAAAAATCACGTTCATTTTTAATTCCACTAAGCTTTTCTTTTCATTAACCTACCACTCTCAGAGTTTAACACTGTAACTATCCTCTTAAAATTGTGATTATTCGCTAGTTGCACTATTACCCCATCTTGAAATTGTGCAGTCCCGTCTTCAGCCCTAGTCAATTTTCAATATATTTTCTCCCGACATGTTACCCTCAGTATATCCTCAGTCCATTTTCATGAAACTTATTTGACTAAATTATATTTACAGTTACGTTTTCACACCTTCATTTCTAATACAAATTTTAGTCTAACAAACTTTTCTTCTCTGAAATTTGGTAAAGAAAATAATGACACCAAACTCATATATTTTAACAACGATCATAAAAAAACTTATTTAGATATAATGAAACACTGCTACTTTTTCAAAGAACAAGTTAACCTCCTAATTAATGTGAATAATGCAAATAAAATCAATACTAATTGTTATTGATAGGAAAATCTCATAAATCCGATATGAAAAGAAATAAAAGTTTTAACTCAACTCGGTAAAATATTTTTCATTCATAAATATGTCAAAACATATTTCAAGGTATTAATTACATAAATTATTATTGGATGGAAATACATTTTAAAATAAACTTAGGCATGGAGGAAGGATGGCAAAAGCACTGGAAATAACAGAGTAGAGTTATTTGCTATACATGACGTCTAATTAAAGCCTTGCTGGTTATGGTTATTATCACCACCACCACCACCAACAACAATACTAATAACAATAACAGCAATGGTTAATATTATTATCATAATTACCTCCGCCAAGCGGCGGAGGTTATGTTTTCGGTTCGGTTTGTTTGTTTGTTTGTTTGTTTCTCTGTTTGTCTGTCTGTCTGTGGACAACGTAGAGGCCACATTTCTACACGGAATCACTTCAAACTTGGCCAAGTAGTTCCCCAATGTGTATGGAAGAACTGATTAAATTTTGGTCAAGGTCACCCCAAGGTCAAGGTCACAGGGGTCACTGGTGTCACTATGACATAAGTGGCCATATCAAGAGACAGAAATAAAGCACTGACTTTTGCATAAGCCAACAGGGAAGTCCTAGTCCAGGCGCAACCCATGGGTGATGTTCAAATTTATAAAGGTCAAAGGTCAAGGTCATATTGGTGCATTATATCAATGTCATATTAAGTATCAGTGGCAAATGAACAAAGATCACTTGAAGGTCAAAAGTCAAGCAGGTCACTTGAAGGTCAAGGTCACGTGAAGGTCAAGGTCACGTGAAGGTCAAGGTCACCTGAAGGTCAAGGTCACGTGAAGGTCAAGTACATTTGAAGATCAAGGTCACTTGAAGCCAAGGTCATGTGAAGGTCAAGGTCACGTGAAGGTCAAGGTCACTTGAAGGTCACGTGAAGGTCAAGGTCATGTGAAGGTCAAAGTCACATTAAGGTCAAGGTCACTTGAGGGTAAAGGTCACGTGAAGGTCAAACGTTACTTGAAAGTCGAAGTCACATCAATTCATGATTCTAGGACATATGGCGCTCTAGGTCACCTTGGCGGAGGTATGTCCTCTACGAGGACCATGTCCGCGTTCAGGACTTGCTCACTTGTTACCAATGTTATCGCTTTTATAATTATTATTGTTTTTACTAACGCAGAGTAGTATACTTTTCACTATTATTTTCGAGATAAAGAAGTAATTTGGACAAAGAATTTATACACACACAAAAAAAAAAAAACTCTGCTGATCCATAATTTTCAATTTCTGGAACTTACATAACATGATCATCTTGGGATTTTCAATCGGACCTAACTAATTTCCTCCTATTTTCTGTATCTTTTTTATTCCATCCAGATAAAGGTCAGAGCAATCCATAATTGCATCACTGAGGCGTGACCTGAGACCTGGAAACCACAGATAACGAGAGGGGAGCGAAGGCTTAACAAGGGTTTAACGAGACCATTATACTGGATTAAACTACGAATAATCATTGACCTTCCTTGGGGGGATTCTCGTTTTCTGCTTGGTCACTCGGGGGAAACTATTCTATTGCTAAACGGCACGATGGACGGGGAAAAATCAATTCCAATTCAAGCAATATAAGTCAAATTGTCCGTATAATTTCGAAAAGCTTTCGCTTGCGTCCGTTCGTACTTATACTAGCATGAAGACTTCCATATATTTAGCCGTGTATGTACTCAGCTTCATTTTCATGGTAAGTGCTATACTCTGACAGTAAATGACATATACAAGATATGACAATGACATCTTTTATGAATACCTTTCGTTTACAATATTGTTTCTTAAATCAAGAAGCAAAGCTTTCTGTACCATAATGCAAACTTTTTCTTTTAAATCAGTTCCCAAACCTATAACAAATCCATATCTACTTTCAATTTGATTAAATCAATTCCCACTACACCTTCCCTTAATGTTCTCTCATTCTCTTCCCTGCTTTATCATGCATCTTTCTTTCCTCATTCCTCGCACTCTATCATTTCTACCGTCATTCAATTCAGTCTACTATCTCATACTCTTCTCTTAAACTCTGTATCTCCTTCATTCTCATTAATTTCAATCTTCTACTTGATATTTTTTCCTCTTATACAACTTATTATCATTCTTTTACTTCTTACACAGATTTCCTGTCTCTATTCAGTTATATCTATTGCTACTTTTACAGCTGAATTCATTCTCCCTCTTCTAGCGTCTTCTTTCTCTCTTTCTCCTCGCCTTCTTTAAATTGAGGGTGACTCACGTCTTGTCCCAGAACAATTCTGGAGATCGATTGGGGAGGTGAGGGAGAAATTGGAGGATAAGGGAAAGAAGTTGGAACAGGAGGAGGAGGAGGATAGGAGCGAAGTTCCAAGTGAAGAATATATTACCCAAGATCCTCGGATGGTGTCTAAAATCCTTCAGTGGTTGTAAGGATATAAAAAGAAGAGGAGAGGAGAAAGGGTTGAATCAGCTCTGGGGTAGCTGACCAGGCTGATCTGGGCGCACAAAGAGGTTGCGTCTACCAACACAGCTTGAGGTTCTTGAATAGGTCAGTTTTCAGAAATTCAGGAGGTTATTGAGTTAGTCAGTTTTCGGAAGTCCCAGAGGTTCTTGAATTGGTCAGTTTTCAGAAGTTGAAGAGGTTCTTGATTTGGTCAGTTTTCGGTAGTTCAAGAGGTTCTGGAGTTGGTCAGTTTTCGGAAGTTCAAGAGGTTCTTGAGTAATTCGGTTTTCAGAAGTTCAAGAGATTGTTGAGTTGGTCGTTTTCAGAAGTTCAAGAGGTTCTTGAGTTAGTCAGTTTTCATTAGTTCAAGAGGTTCCTGAGTTGGTCAGGTTTTAGAAGTTCAAGAGGTTCTTGAGTTATTCGGTTTTCAGAAGTTCAAGTGGTTCTGAGTTAGTGATTTTTCAGAAGTTCAAGAGGTTCTTGAGTTAGTCAGTTTTCAGAAGGATCAAGGGGTTCTTGAGTTGGTCAGTTTTCAGAAATTCAAGAGGTTCCTGAGTTAGTCAGTTTTCAGACATTCAAGCGGTTCTTGAGTTGGTCAGTTTTCAGAAGTTAGTAAGGACACAGTCCAACCGTTGAGATACTACCACTGGAGAGTTATTGGATCCTTTGGCTGGCCAGACAGTACTAAATTGGATCCCTCTCGCTGGTTACGGTTCATTTGTCCTTTCTCTACACATACATCGAATAGTCTGGCCTATTCTATACATATCCTCATACACCTAACAACACTGAGATTACCAAACAATTCTGCTCTTTCAGAGGGTTAACTGCTGCACTTTAATAGTAATAAGTGGCTCTTTTTCTATTGGAAAGGGTAAAAAGAGATTTTAGGTATGTTAAGCAGCTCTTCTAGGAGAAGGACACCCCAAAAGCAAACCGTTGTTCTCTAGTCTTGGGTAGTCCCATGGTCTTACAGTCTTGGGGTAGAGCTCTCTTACTTGAGGGTACATGCAAGGCCCACAATTCTATCTTATTTCTCTTCCTTTTGTTATCTTAAAGTTTTTATAGTTTATATATGAATGATTTATTCCAATATCATTCTTAAACATCGCTTGTAGTTTATTTCTTTATTTCCTTTCCTCACTGGGCTATTTTCCCTGTTGGAGCCCTTGGGCCTTATTGCCTTATTCTATGTTTGGGTTTCCCGTGGTCCCTCAGTGTGGGGCACCTCGTATATCCACCAGAGACTTGCTAATGCATCTTCCGATGTATTTTGCATCTTCCAGTCTTGGATGGTCTGGGATGCACCTTACGTATTTATAGAGCTTATTCTTAAACACACCTATGCTCACTCCTGATATGTTTCTTAGATGAGCTGGCAGCGCATTAAATAGTCGCTGCATTATCGATGCTGGTGCGTAGAGGATTAATGACTTATGTGTCTTCCTTAGTTTTCCTGGTATGGTTTTGGGCCCTATTAATCTACCTCGGCTTGCTCTTTCTGGTATCTTTAGCTCCATGATGTTTTCAGTAATTCCTTCGATTTGCTTCCATGCTTGTATTATCATGTAGCGTTCTCTTCTCCTTTCTAGAATTTACAACTTTAAAAATTGCAGTCTTTCCCAGTAGTCAAGGTCCTTGACTTCTTCTATTCTAGCAGTAAAGGACCTTTGTATAATCTCTATTTGTGCAATATCCTTTTGGTAGTGTGGGTACCATATCACATTGCAGTACTCAGTTTACTACGTACATAAGTTTTGTAAAGCATAATCATGTGTTCAGCTTTTCTGAATAGCATTCCCATTTTTGCTTTACATTTAGCCAACACTGTTGTTATTTGCTCGTTGCATAACATATTCCTGTTTAACATTACACCAAGGTCTTTAATTGCTTCCTTGTTTGTGATTGTCTCGTTATAAGGTCCCCTGTATGCATATACCATTCCTTCTCTGTTTCCATAATTTATTGATCCGAATTTATCGTAGTTAAATACCATCCTATTTATCTCCGCCCATTCATATATTTTGTTTAGATCTCTTTGTAATGAGTTCCTATCTTCATCACAAGTAATTTTTCTACTTATTCTTGTGTCATCGGCGAAACTTCTCACTACAGAGTCTCTAACATTACAGCCTATGTCTGAGATCATAATAACAAACAGCAGGGCAGCTAATACCGTACCCTGTGGCACGCCAGATATTACCTGAGCTTCATCTGATTTCTCATCATTTGCAACCACTACCTGTTTTCTGTTTTGCAGAAATTCTTTTATCCATTTTCCTATCTTTCCCACAATATCATACTTTCTCATTTTTTTCTCTAATATATTGTGGTCTATCTTGTTAAAGGCTTTTGCAAAATCTAGATAGATCACTTCTGATTTTTCATTTATCATATTTTTGTATATGTTTTCATAGTGTGCTATCAGCTGGGTTTGTGTATTTTTTTCTGGGCACATAACCGTGTTGACCTATATTAGATGGATTATTTTTAACCAAATGATTCATTATTTTCTTTTTTATTACCCTTTCATACACTTACATAATATGTGATGTTAGACTAACAGGTTTATAAATTGCTTGCCTCTAGTCTTGATCCACTTTTGAAAATAGGGGTTATATATGCTAATTTATGTTTAACATATATCTCGCTCATATCTACACCTTGTCTTAGCAATAGTGCAAGTGGCTTCGCGACAGTGAGTGCAGTTTTTTTTTTTAACAAAATCGCTGGAACTCCATCTGGCCTGACCGCCGATCCATTTTTAATTTCGTTTATAGCCTTGACAATATCTGCTTCATTAATATCTATATCCGTTAGTTATTCAATATTTTCTTCTCTCATTTCTGTTTCATTATTCTCAGTCGCATTTCTTGGCATGAATTCACTCTTACATTTTTCTGCTAATATGTTGCATATTTCCTTTTTTTTATTCGTTAACCGTCTTTCAGTTCTTAGAGGGCCTATTTCTAATCTCCCTTTATTCATCTTTTTTGCACAGGAGCAAAGTACTTTGAGTGTTTTTTTTTTTTGATATTTTGAAGTGTCTTTTCTTCTAAGTCCTCTTTTTCACTTTCTTTCGATTGCATAATCTTTTGTTCTGCATTTTCTATCTTACTTTTTATTTCCATACATTTTTTCCTTTTGGAAGATTTTTCTTCCACTTTCTAATTTTCTGAAATAAGATCCTTCTGTCTCTTGGTATGCATGTCTGATGTTCATTTTATTTTTTCGGTACATATTTTTCATAAATTTTTTCCAGTATTTTGTACAGTATATCCATATTTACCTGTATATTATCACTGACGAATACATTTTTCCAATCTTTGTTCAATTCTTCATTTATTTCTCACCATTTTATATTCTTAATATAAGAATTATATTTTCCATATCCTTCCCATCGTTTTGTGCTTTGTTTATCTCTGCGTGCACTTGCTTTGGAATGGACTAATAATTCTATGACATTGTGGTCTGAAATTCCCGTGATATACACTACTATTTCTTTAACATAATTCACCTCATTTACAAATACTAAATCTAGGACATTGTTATTTCTTGTTGGAATGTGGTTTATTTGTTGCATATTATGTTCTCATAGCATATCTTGAAGCTTTTCAAATTGCCTCTTATCTTCTGCGCTACTATTAATCTCTTTTTTATATGTATATATACAACCACTTTCTTCTATCCGTTCTTTTCAACTAGAGTTGTAGCTTCGCAGGTAATAATAATAATAATAATAATAATAATAATAATAATAATATAGGAGTTGGAAGCTGCAGGTGGATTAACAAAAGTGAGGGAAATTCGAGAATAATCTCCCCCTCTCTCTCTCTCTCTCTCTCTCTCTCTCTCTCTCTCTCAATGAAAAGCATATGTACGCCAGGACTCAAGTCCTGGCGTACATATGCTTTTCATTGAGAGAGAGAGAGAGAGAGAGAGAGAGAGAGAGAGAGAGAGAGAGAGAGAGAGAGAGAGAGAGAGAGAGAGAGAGAGAGAGAGGTCCATTACACTATAAAAAATCATTTTGAATAAACTGTAAACAATTTAGACATTTTAGTACTCGTACTAAACATGAATAGAAAATAGGAGTTGGAATGAACAGAAAAAAAATGGAAAAAGGGAAATCATTTAAAGTAAAACACAAATAAAAGCAATTTTTCACTAGAAATTTTAGGGGATCATTGGGATTTCAGCGCAACAATAAAGTTTCTGCGTGTTCTTACTGGACAATCTTTAGAATACGATAAAGGCTTTCAGACTGTTTGGATTTCAACCACTTTCAAAAGAGATTTCACAATTCAGCATACTTTCAAAATCTAACCCAGTTTTTCAGAGTTAGCTTCCCTATTCTACGTTCTTTTTAATTTCAATATTAATGTGATTGGAAAGGACGGTTAATTCAATAACTGACTTCCCCTAACAAGAGAAGTATAAAATAAATTACAATTAAAATCACGTAGGTAATATCTATTGGATTACTCATGCTCCAGGAAATCAATATAATTACCAACCTATGAAATGCAATACTCTGAATGATTTTTTATTAAAAGAAATATAGTTAGATAACCAGTATATATTGAAATGTATATTAACCAATACCATACCTTGCATGCATTATACATCTCAACATCTAACATTTCCCCATCGGGTAATTCGACCCTGATAATTCCGATCCCCTCTCATCAGAGGTGACACTTCTGTCTGACTTCTCTAGTCACTGTTTTTCTACCTTTAATTCTCTACCCTCACTATTTTAGATTTATTCTCAAGATATAATCACCCTTCGCGTCCGTCCACTTTCCTCACTTCTATTTCACCTCTCCTGTCAATTTCTGAGAATGGGTCCGCAGTATGACAAACGTGGTATTTCTCCCACAAGCCAATTAAACTTAATCGCCTTTTAACTTCCCTATCGTGACCTTTTTGACTACCTTCCTGACCTTCCATAGGTCACCCTTGAACAAAGGATCCCTTGAAACCAGACCGCTGGTGGATTGCGTCGGGAGTCGGGACTGGATGGTCTGTAGGGGGGAGGGGGGGGTGCTGGTTTCGGGCGAATATGACCCAATCCACTACAATACCAACTTCTTTCCCATAACAATCCTTTACATTACCAATTACCTTTTGTGTAGAAACAAGAGAGCTTTGGTTTGGCAATCCTTTCTTATGCTTATTGGCTTTTTTCTCGCAGCGGATAAAACACAAGACTTGGACGTTTTCTTTTCTTTTTCGTTGCGGTAGAGAACAACCTTTACCTTTCCCTTTCACCGAGGAAATAAAAAACAACTCTACTTTTCCCTTTTCTCCCCGTGGAACAATACGATTTCCTTTTACGGTTCTTGGAATGAAAGGGAATATATTACAGTGTTACATTTTCCCCAGTAGAAAAGACTACTAAATGTGACTCTCCTTTCCTGCTAGCTATACTGTATATATATATATATATATATATATATATATATATATATATATATATATATATATATATTCATATATATATATATATATATATATATATATATTTCCAAAAGACTGAAAACAAATCCCATCTGCATTTCCTGTCAGGAAAAATTCCTAAGATTTCTTTCTTTCAGAGGCAAAAGCAACAAACATCACTTTTCACTTTTTGCCGATGGAAGACAAATAAATTTCCTTTCCTTCTCGATACAATAAAAAAAAAATTCCTATTTCTTCTTTCTCTGCGCAGAAAGATGGTGCTACCGAAGCGCCACGGCTAGAGCTAGACACTAATCTTTTTTCCATTGGATGACTTATGGGGAAAGTGCTCTAACGTATGGTCCTCTGATACGGAATGTAGAGGAAAGGGATTAAATAACCGGAGGAAGATATCTTCCTTAGATTCTTTTTCATAAGTGTCTGAAAAATTACAGATCATAAACGTAATTTGAAACTAAGAGACTCATTGTAATAATCGATTGGCGCATTTTGTAGTGTTTTAGAATAGAACGAAAAAGGATGAAACTAGAGGTGTAACTCAGTAGAGCGCAGACCTCTGTCGTGGCCACCTTATTTCTCAACCTTTTCCTCGACCTTGACCTAGACCTTTGACTTTAAGAGGTATTTATAAGCAGGAATTTTCATACACTCAAATATGAATTACATTTGAAGTCCCTTTGAAAACGATGTCCAAACTTATGACTGAATACATGAATTGGAAATTTTGCTTGACCTTGATCTTTGACCTTGACCTTGCAAAATGTAATTATTTCCAGGTTTTTACATAAGATTTAATACTATTAAGTTTCATTACTTTACGATTAAGATTGTGGCCCGGAAGCCATTCACAATCAAACACCAAAACAACGGCAAAAACATAACCTCCTTCTAACTTCATTGACGGAGGTATTAAGTCACATTAAAAGTGAAAAAGAACTACAACATCTACTTCGATAACACCTGTCTTGAGCAGTCAAAAGTTCCCCATTGTTTTCTCATCTTTCACCGGTATTCCATTTAAGAGGCTCCTCTAAACAAAAAACTTTATCTCAAAGGCCATCCCTTAAAGCCTTCTCACAACTTTCTTCATGTACGGGATCTCTTGAGTTTATCAGTTTGATATGGCCTGAATGTGGTATCGACTGCTATGTATTCGGCGGAGCCTCTCACACTCAAGAGAGGGTAGCGTTCTGAGTTACCTTAACCTAAAGAAGTTTCCATTCCTAATTTCCGAGATGAGTAATGACTCCATATAAAAGGTTTGAGTAATGTTTCTCAGAGACTTGTTCTTAAGATATTTAAACTGTGGCACAATGCCTGTTTAAGTTGAGAGAGAGAGAGAGAGAGAGAGAGAGAGAGAGAGAGAGAGAGAGAGAGAGAGAGAGAGAGAGAGAGAGAGAGAGAGAGAGAGAGAATGAAAAAATGCGCATGCTGAGACAACTACTGTAAACTGTAGGTAAAAATTATTGCACTGAACCTAATTTACTTCACATGTAAAACCCAAATGCAATAAATATATAAAAAGTAGTGAAAGACAATAAGAAAAAAAAAATAAAAATCCATTTAATTCAAGGGATACAGAAAATCCAGCTTCTGGAAAGGGCGGTAGAAATGGCAGGGCTATTCGCATAGATATACAGATTTCTAATTACCATTAGAAAAAACTCTTTTTTAGGGGGGAGGGGGTTACCTGTAATATCTATATAAAGACACTATAAGGAAATTAATAGCAACCGAAGATATAATTAATAAGATAATGAAGATGGCAACAAAGAAGGTTGAAAAAAGGTATACAGAAAAGACTAGAAATATTAAAGGAACTAACTGCTTCAATGACCTTCGATGTCAGGATGCTAGAAAACTTCATATCAATCAATTACAGAAACTAAAGAATTTAGACACTTTAGAGATTAAAGGTGTCTGGCTTCAGTTCGTTTCATCATAATAGATACTCAACAGAACGTCAGCTAGGAGAGCTCAACCCCTCTGTTGGGTCAAACAACCACTGTGGTGCCCAACCACAGCAGTGTCCTCCCCAATAAACAGCTTAAACTCATGGGGATCGATCTCCTACCAAGCAAATGCTAGGCGAACACCTTACCACTGTATTAGCATGGAGTCTTTTGGGGATAAATACAGCATATACTGGAAAGGCTTGTTACTTTGATATGATGAGAGTAATAAACGGAAAATGTATCAAGAATCGTGAAAGTAAGGAACTAAAACATCATTATATGGCAAACGTGAACTACAGTATATTCAAGCAGTATCTGAATTCTTACACTGTCCGTGAAATAGTTTCTCACCCTAGACAAGAATCTGAGACAAAAAGTTATCCACTGATCCCGGTATCATAAAAACCATGTAAAATTTTCCTGGCAACAGATGAAACTTTCAAAGAAATAGGGCTATGGGGTTGACACAAAAATAAGGCTAAGGGGATGACAGAAATAAGGCTAAAGGGTTGACACAGAAATAAGGCTAAGGCGTTGACACAGAAATAATAGGAAAATGCCTCTAAGAGACTCCACTACTGGAAATTGCCATCGAAGAGACTTATGAAATGGCCACACTGGACTATAAGAGACAAAATTCTATTGGGTTGGAATAGAGGAAAAATGATTTTTTTTATTTAGTAAATCACTGTAATGGTCTTTCCACGATAAACTATGGAAAATGTCACG
>NC_090740.1:135284594-135314594 GCF_036898095.1 Palaemon carinicauda | reverse complement strand
TAGCTATATGACAAACTAAAAAAAGGTTCCATACTCTAAGAAAAAAAAATTATAATCGGAAGATGGAAATAGTTTTAATTAACTTACTTATTAACAGTTTCAACAAAACATTAATATAAAACGCTACCGTATTTGCTTTGTATCTCGTCTGACATCCTATACCTTTACTTACTTTACTTTGACGGCTGCTTTTCCGGTCCCCTACAGCAGGGGAACCGGTCAAGTGTATGCAAAAATAAATTTCAAATGAAAAGAAATGTATCTATAATGGTTTCGTGTACAGTATTCTAAGAGAACAAACTTCAAACTTCAAACGTCTCTCATATAACATATAACAATCATTAACTGTTTATCACATAAAAATATGATATCTGTAAAACTAACATCATATGTTAAGTTTCCACATTTTTCTTATTGATGATTCACCTACGTAATAAACATCTCTCTCTCTCTCTCTCTCTCTCTCTCTCTCTCTCTCTCTCTCTCTCTCTCTCTCTCTAATAATCACAGAAGACAAGAAACCTGTGTTTAATTTCCATTAAACTCGATTTAAATCTAGCCCCACTTTTCTTACTATCCTTTGTTTATCCTGGTGGTTATTGCAGTCTATAGCACACACAAACACGCACACGTGCAAGCATATACAAAGTATATATATATATATATATATATATATATATATATATATATATATGTATGTATATATATATGTATATATATATATATATATATATGTATATATATATATATATATATATATATATATATATATATGCGTTGCTGTGGCAACCATGAATTTTTACTATGGTATTATAATTACATAACATCCCAGGAGCTATGGACGACGCAAGGGAGTAAAAGAGAAAAGTATGTATAATTTTTATATCATTGTATACTACGACCTTGTTTTCATCTCCATAAATATCAGGCTAACGGCTTTTTGCACTTTGGTCACTTAGCCTCCGCCGTAAAAGGTAACACAATATTTGGAATTTACTACCTATGGCAATATAAGGACAAAAGGTCTGAAGGAATAAAGGCCCAATTAGTTCCTGCTTCGTCTTAGAATAGTACCTTCACCTTCTTACTTGGAGAGAGAGAGAGAGAGAGAGAGAGAGAGAGAGAGAGAGAGAGAGAGAGAGAGAGAGAGAGAGAGAGATATTATAACTTCTAATAAAAAAGAACATGATCCAAGTTGATAGGAAACACAAGGGAAACAAAGCCACGAAGACTTTGATTCATGTGATCTTGATTATCCATTTCCTTTATAAATGTGAAACCTGAAACAGCATCAGCGTTCATTATGGTTGATTAAACAAGTTGAACTGGTCATCAAAAGAATACTGTTTATCAACTAAGGTCATAGGAATTTCCGGGTTCCTTTGTACAAGGCCAAAGAACTGGGCGATATCTCCTATCAAGTATGTAATTGTGTTGCGGATAATTAGATTTGAGGCTCAATTATAAAGGTTTCAAAGCTAAATTTCCTAGTATAATGAAATGTAATTCTCAAAGCTAACACCATTTCAGAACCTTTGTCTTTGTTCAGTTTGTTCCTCTGCCTTTCTCTTTAGCCTTTTGAAAATGATCGCCAAAGTGTTGATGCTCTAAGTGTTTCTGATACTATTGTAATTCTTATTTTAAATGTGTAAATTAAAAAGAGAAATCTCATATCTCTGGATTATTTTATTTTTTGCATATTCAAGTCAATCATTAAAACACAATATAACATAGATGTGAATATGAAGGAATCTTCCGATCAACAGCGAATCACCCGCGAAGATACTTCTTCTTCCTTTCTAATTTAGAGGTATGGAATTTTCCACTCGCTTCTGTTTCCCTGATTACTGTAACACTACTTTATCTTTTAAATTCAGGTCTGTCTAGATATGAACATAAAAGGTGTTTCACTGTTTTCACTAATAAGATAATAAAAATTGATTATTATTATTACTATTATTATTATTATTATTATTATTATTATTATTATTAGCTAGGCAACAACCTCAGTTGGAAATGCAGGATGCTGCAATCCCAAGAGTTTACACAGGGAAATCAGTCCTGTGCAGGAATGAAATATAGAAATAACGCATGACTTATATATAAGGAACCCCACCCCAAAAATATATAACAAGCTGTAACAACTTCAAGATCAGTCCTACATAAAAAGTAAAACAATCATCTTCTCCTCGTACGCCTATTAAACAATTCAACATAAAAGGATTTGCAAAAAGTTTGAACTTAAGATCATTCCTCAATCTGGTCAGAGCTGAAACATAATTCCTAGAATACTGTGTAGTATTAATTCTTATGATAAATAAAGCAAGGCTGTTAGAATTAACTGCATATGATGGTCAGAATTCTAAAAACTCTTGGTCAAAATAAGAAAAATTACTAACTGAACGATGGTGCCAGAGATGAATATCTGGATCGGGAATAAGGAAAATAACTCACAGTTTCTTTTCTTTTCAACAAATTAAGAACAGGGTCAACAGGTGGATACCAGACAAAAGAACAATGCTCATAGCATGATATAATAATATATCTAAAACATTTCTTCAAGATAGATTGATCACCAAAAATCACAAAGGCTTTCTCAATACGCTAATTTTCATTTGACTGAAGACTAAACAGATCGGAGGTGTTTTTCACAATGAAAAAACCATTCGTAGGACAATAGTTGAGTGGTATATAGTATAATATGCAATGTCAGTGTAAAGGCCTGGATATGTAGGTGGCTATGTCCTTGACTTACTTACAGTTATAATTTAAGGTTAAATTTACCTAAATCTCTATTAAGAGATTCAGCAACCTTCAGGAAATGGAAATGATATAAAAATATTATCCTCATCTGCATATGCAGACCAAACCACAAATCAGGCATATATTGATTGGAAGACAATGGACTAGGAACACCCAATATTACATTGCTATAGTCACTATAGTGTTCATCAACAACTAGTCTTTCAAATCTCTCATTTAAAAAAATTCAATAATGATGCTAGGCCCCAGCTTCTTTCATCTGTTTTAGTTTCTAACAAATGGCCACTTTATCAACATGGTCTAAGACACCACTACTGTAAAATAAAGGGAAATCATATGAAGGGGTTTTCTTACAACATTACAAACTGTAATGAGAGTATCATATACACAAAGGCCTCTACGAAAACCAAACTGCAAACAAGAGAACAGATAATTACCTTCATCATACTTGCTTACACGTTTAGCCAAAAGATGTAAAAAAAAAATATATATATACAATATGAAAGTTATGGAAATCTGGGGGTCATTAATTGGACTGGAGCTACCATGAATACATTTACGTTATGGTGCAACATTACCAATTCTCAGAGTGCAAATAAGACTCTTCTTACTATTTTGGGCAAAATAACAGACAACTTAAGAGCTAAGAAATCAGCCTGTCTTTATATAAAAAAAAGAAAATACCATATAGGTTTACACCTCCATAAGCACCAAGGTTTGGTGAAAGCGTTTCAATTTCATGGGGAAGAAAAGCCAAACTAATTAGTTCAACTCCAGAACAATGAATGAGGAAGATCTAGTTTCTAATTACCCTGCTTACTGACAAACCCCTCAGGCTAAAGGATTGCCTTTTCTTTTGGACAGTGTGTGAGAGAACCATCTGGTTTAAGCAAAGGAGAAACTTTCCAAGTAGGCCATTTGTATTATTATTATTATTATTATTATTACTTACTAAGCTACAACCCTAGTTGGAAAAGCAGTATGCTATAAGCCCAGGGGCTCCAACAGGGAAAATAGCTCAGTGCGGAAAGGAAAAAAGGAAAATAAAATATTCTAAGAAGAGTAACAACAATAAATATCTCCTATATAAACTATAAAAACTTTAACAAAACAAGAGGAAGAGATATAAGATAGGAGAGTGTGCTCGAGTGTACCCTCAAGCAAGAGAACTCTAACCCAAGACAGTGAAAGGCCATGGTACAGAGGCTATGGCACTACCCAAGACTAGAGAACAGTGGTTTGATTTTGGAGTGTCCTTCTCCTAGAAGAGCTGCTTACCATAGCTAAAGAGTCTCTTCTACCCTTACCAAGAGGAAAGTGGCACTGAACAATTACAGTGCAGTAACCCCTTGGGTGATGAAGAATTGTATTCTTGGGTTATACCAATAAAGGTTTTCTTTTAAGATAAATTTGTAATCCTCTTAGTTGAAGTCATTATTACTATTAAAAGGAGGAGATTTACCAGCTCAATCAGTCAAACTCGAGTCTTATGGAGCAGCTCCGATTAAATTTGGGAAGAAATTTCAATTGACGGATAACTTAACATAGATTCACCTCTTCGTTGAATACAGTGATATCGTATTTCACTTTTAATGTATAGTGCCCTGAAACCTTATTTCATTTAACCTGACTATAATATAAAGCAATAGGTTAAATGCTCGAAATAAGCTTTTTTACATGCCCCCCCCCCCAAAAAAAAAAAATAGAAAGCTAAACAAAGTGAACAATGTGAAATCATTTCATAAATACTTGGTATTTTACTTTTTAAATGCCCCCAAAAAGTAAAATAGTTCATTCATTCGCATATCAAAAATAACCGAAGTAAACGAAACCACGTATCAGTCATTCAAAATTAAATCAATATTGTTATTGATGAGAAATAATTTGAAAAAGAAAAAAAAACTCTGAATAAAAAACTAAACATAAAATTAAAATGAAAATATGATTCTGTTATTTTCAATGATACCCAATGCAACATCAATCACTTACAAAAGGAAGCAACAAGTTGCTGTCTATGCAAGCGCAAAATGAGCCACCGTTTCCTTTTCTAATCTTTCTTATAAATGAATGAGATCTGCCGGAGGAAGACTTAAAAGAATTTAGTTGACGTATGGCAAAATAATCATCCAATTTCATCATATGGCAAGATAGTGTAGTCCTGAGAATACATTTAACTTCTAAAAGCTTCTATTATAATTAATCTTTTCAGGAGTGCTAAAAGTAACTAAATAATAATCATTACAAAAGAAACTATCCAGCAAATATTTTGCGAGTCTGGTTTCACAGTTATGTGTACCCCGTATTATGTTCAAGAGATATAGTTTATTGTTCCTATCATAGTATACCTCGCATCATCAAAACATATGAGAATAAGTAATGGCGGAGACAAAGAGCATAAGTAGAAAAAAAAAAGTCATCACAAATCTTTCGAAAATCAATCCAATTCACCCGACCCTAAAACCAGCTGGTTCTACAAATTAGGTTCTAAATAGCCTCCAGGAGCCATCATCCCCTTTGTTCCACAACGCTATAACAACGAACTTATGACCCAGGTTATCCAGTTGGAGCATTTAGTAGTGGTAGGGGGAGTGGGCCAGGTAGGGGTAGTAAGCCAGGTAGGGAGATGAGAGTGTGGAGGGGGGGGGGGGGGCAATCTTGACTGGTTAAAATATAAAAGTCTCGTAAAACCCAGAGTCAACCGGTAATTATACATCCGCCCATAAAATATCTGTGATGCAGACGTCTGACCCATGCCATGACGCCAAGGGTGAAGGGGAGACGTAGAAATAGTTGGGTAAGGGGGGGGGGGGAGGGTTACTGTATGGGGTCTGTGTTGATCAGTAACTGCCTTTGGATAGGAAACAGGGCATAACACTGGTATATTGGTAGGAATATTCTTTATCTCTTATACATATATATATATATATATAGATAGATAGATAGATAGATAGATAGATATATGAGTATATACTACATATACATCTGAAAACATTGACATTACCAAATAATTCTTCTTCACTACAATTGCTCAGTGGCCACTTTGCTGTTGACTAGGGTAGAAGAGACTCTTAAGGCTTATAACATCCTGATTTTCCAAATAGGGCTGTAGCTGAGCATGTAATAATAATAATAATAATAATAATAATAATAATAATAATAATAATAATGATAATATATATGGAATATATATGTATATAGTATATATATATATATATATATATATATATATATATATATATTATATATATATATACATAAGTTTCTGTTTTATCTATATATCATTTGATATTTCATGTGCTCATTTGAGATATAAGCTTATAATTGTACAAGCGCACACAAATATATATATACATATATATAAATATATATATATATATATATATATATATATATATATATATATATATATAATATTAATATGATAATTGGTTGTCTTGAGTTGAGTGACACGAGATTAGAAAACTTATTGGGTTATAAGTATCTTCCTGAAACAGGAAAAGTAAAAGTACAGTATGTGTACTGTATATTTCTATATATGTAGGGAAACACACACCTATACCTTTTCTTAACTCATATCAGATGTATTATACTTTTAAAAACGTTTCTTAATCGTTCTAGCTAAAAGAAAAACAAATACCTAAATAGAAATTTAAATAAGAAAAAAAGACAATTCACCCTTTTACCCCCACCATAAGGTTAAATTTCGAGCACATTTTGCTATATAATTTTTTAAAATGGCTCTAAAAAGCTTAATTTTTGTCCTAGAGAGGTCAGGTTGGTCTCATTCTTTTGGAAAATGCCTGAAGTTTCTCATAAAATTATCAAAAATATGTAAAAATATCTAATTAACAGTGTTTTGCAAGAACGTACCGGTACGTCCTTTGGGGGGTGAAAAGGTTAAAAGGGGCGATGAATAAAACGCACCTGTATATTATTCATCGTAAGAATACAAGACGCCGTATAGACTAGTCAATAAATCAATAGTGCATGAGGGTGCTCAGGCGTCCTTGATGAAACTCTGGCAATAAAATAACATGGTCATGTCTCATGCACAGCGTCCAAGGCAAGCATTGACGGGTTCACAAGGTAATAGTTATTTCGATCAATTTGCTGGAAGAGCGATGGCAGAACTAATTCCTCTGGTGCCATAATTGTTTCTGTGGAACCAAGTAATACACGTCCCAAAAACTCGAGATATATACAGTATATATATATATATATATATATATATATATATATATATATATATATATTATATATATATATAGATATATATATATATATATATACATATAAATATATATATATAAATATACACACAAACACACACACACACACACAAACACACACACACACACACACACACATATATATATATATACACACAAACACTCACATACATATACATATGTATATATATATATATGTGTATATATATATACATATATATATATATATATATATATATATATATATATATATATATATATATATATATATTCTAATAAGCCATATATTTCGATACATTAATGTCTAGATTCTCTTAACAACCTTGGAATCAGAGCCCCAGGCGGAACCACTCAAAGACAATAGCTTTGGACCAACCGGGAATCGAACAATGGTCCAGGAAACTTGTAACAACAATGACATAGCTAGACAATCCAGACATTTATGTATCAAAATATATGGCTTATTTGAATATGGAAAACACATGTAAATGTGCAAAATTTATTATATTATATATATATATATATATATATATATATATGTATATATATATATATATATATATATATATATATATATATATTTATATATATATAATATATATATATATATATATATATATATATATATATATTTCTGAGTGTCAAGATGCCAGACCACTCAATCAATCAATCTTTCTGAGTGAAAGGTCGGTTTCCTGTTTGCAAACACACATAAGTCTCCCACCATCACCATTATACATTGATAATATACATACACATAATGTATTTATGTTTACATATAAGTATAGTAGATATCATATATACTGTATCTCTTTATATAAAATATATGGATGTACTGTATATGGTATATGCACCGTGTACAACACCAACATCAAATGCAGCCGTTTCTGCTCCACTGCAGGACAAAAACTTCTGACACCGTCAATTCATGTAAAGGTTTTGGCCAGTTTTCACCACCACGGTGGCCAGTGCAGATTGGTGATGGTGGGAGATTTTCGTCTGATCTCTCACAACAAACCAATTTTGTATGGGTGGCCATGACTGTTATAGACAGCTTTCACTGCGTTAAAGTATCCCCACTTAGAAAGGGATTATATATATATATATATATATATATATATATATATATATATATATATATATTATATATTTTCTATATATATATAGGTGTGTATTTATATATATGTGTGTATATATATATATATATATATATATATATATACATATAAAATCAATATTAATTAGGGTATGCTTATAAAACAACAATACACTATGGGCAAGATGAAAACTAATATCTATTTCGGTTTCCATCATTAATGCCAGTCATTTTGTTACCTATAAATATGACATAAAATCAGTTTCCCCACTTCTCGTTCCTCTTAACACCCTAACGACCTACCTTAATATGCGGAAGACTATGAAAGATAATTGGATGTAAACAAAAATTAATATTTCATAGTATCAATAAAGTTCGGTAGCATCCAGATCACCTCCATAATTTTGAAAGTTAAAATTCAAGCTCATGAAAGAAATAGCAGTTATATTCCGGAGAGGTAAATAATACTAGGGGATTTAAAAAAATAAAAATGTTTAGCTATATCTATAAAATCAAGATAGAATATTGAAATAGAAATACCTAAGGCCATCGAAAAAAAAATCACATCTAATCAATACGACAACAGTCTAGAAAGTCACTGGCAGGAAGGCTTTTGTTTGGTAAATCTCAACCAGCAGAACTGTCCTAAGAAATAATGAAATAGCAAAAAGAAACTCTGATATTTTGATTAATACAAACAACAGCTCGATGACGCTTTACAATCTAGAATAAGGGAGGGAAATATATTTTCCATTTTAGGACGAGTAAAGTCAAGGATATGATTCTTGCAAGATTGGACTGGTCTGTTTTAATTAGTATTTTCAATTGCTTCATCTAAATGGAAAGGGTTACTGGATGTAATATCCTTTTATGAATTTCAAGTTCTAATTGGATGCATCCAGGGGATTAATCAATGACCAAATTTGCAGTGACTCAGAAAAAAAATTCTATCAGAAAAAAATTTGCTTAAGAAGCCTAGATATATGACCGAATGAGTGTTGTTCTGAGCAAGCATACACTCAATAAATTATGAGCGTATTAGGTTTGATGGCATCAGGATATACGAAGGTGAAGTCTTTCGCCATAAAAAGGCTTCAAACAACGTGTCATTGCCAGAGAAAACAGCAATAAAAGACCCAAGTAGGCTGTTTTATCTCGCTCTAAAAGTCAAACAAAAGTTCGACAGATGTGGTATTGAAAAAGATCCAGATATATGTTTTCTTTAGCGATGAAAATACTCTAGCAGAAAAGATGACAGGAATTATAAAGGAAAAATACATATATACATAAACATACTGAACATATACTGTGTGTATATAAAAATATAAATAAATAAATATATATATATATATATATATATATATATATATATATATATATACAGATATATATATATATATATACATATATATATATATATATATATATATATATATATATATATATAAATTAGAGCAGAAAAAGAAACAGATGTTAAGCAATAATATATATATAATATATATATATATATATATATATATATATATATATATATATATATATATATATATATTATAACAGGTTAGATAATTATGACAAAAGCGATTAGTTATTGAAAAATTAATATAAAACAAAAAATACTCAGTTCCCTTCACTGATCATTTTAAAGAAAACATTACATAGCTTGAATTTACAACTAGAGTGGATATGAATGTGTTGAGGTGGTTTGGCTATGTAAAGAGAATGGAAAATGGCTGTCTGGTGTAAGAGGCGGTGCATGCAAGATTTGATGGGAGAATTACAAGAAGAAGGCCAAGGTCTGCTGGGGTGGATGGAGTAAAGAAAGCGGATAGATATGAGAGGCAAAAACATGCTATATATATATATATATATATATATATATATATATATATATATATATATATATATATATTTATATATATATATATATATATATATATGTATATATATAAATGTATATATATATATATATTATCTGATTAGGGACACCTTAATGTGGTTGTGGTGGCTTATTGGTAATGTCCCTGCCTGGTGATCGCCAGACTTTTGCTTGAGTTCCGCTCGGACTTCTTAGTTCCTTTAATGGCTACAACTTCACTATCCTTGTGAGATAAGGGAGGAAAGGGGGGGGGGAGGGGGTTGGGGGACCTCATAGGTTTACCTCCTAAGTCATCAACAGCCATTGCTTGACTCTCCCTGGTCCTTGCTTGGTTGGAGAAGAGGATTGGGCGCTAATCACATGGTCAGTCTCTAGGGCAGTTCTGCTTGCTAAGGCAATGTCATTGCGCCTTGACTCTTTAAACCTTTCAAACTTTAAAGGGTTTGTGTATTGCCATGATTAGGAAAGCTGTACTAGACAGACCACCTATACTAGGTTGGTTTGCTGAGTGATCAAATAAAATTCTCCCACCTTCACCAATCCACACTAGCTTGCGTATTAATGAAAACTGGACAAGCCCCAGACATGAATTGACATTCAGAGGCCTTTGTCCTGTATATGTAGGGTTGCATTTGCTGTTGTTATATGTATGTATATATATATATATATATATATATATATAATATGTATCTTTCCTATGCCATCTCTATGGGCTCAACCTAATTCTCAGAGCCAACCTCGCTTTGGTGTCATGAGCAACGTTTCTCTTGGTGTACCACGTCCTATGTTGGCCAATGGATTCCATTCAGGTACATCCTGGACTAACTCATCTTCCCTTCTTAAAATATGTCCCAGCCATCTTCATCTTGATAATCTAACTATATAGTTCACAAAGGACACCCCTGCTACCTCACGAATTGCAGCATTTATTATATGTTGCTGCCATTCAATGCCCAAAATCCTTTTCAATGCTATATTCTAAAAAGCAAGAAATTTCGAAGCAGTTGTTACAGTTGTGTACCACAACTGGTGTTTAAAGTTAATATCGATCTTTCAAGTGAAATTTATATTTTGATTTTGCTATGAACTGATATTTGATTTGACCTCCAAACTGTTTTTAGCATAACCATTGCTTGTTCTGCCCTATCTATTCTCTCCTTGAATTCTTTAACTAGTGATACATTGCTGGTAATGATGGCTCCAAAATATTTGAAAGAGATTGCATTAGGTAATATTACTCCTCCGATAAGGCAGTTCTTCTGATCCCCACTCTGAACCTGCACGACATCAGTCTCTCTTTGGTTGATAACTAGTTCAGCCTTTTTCCCTTCTAGTACTAGCCTATCAATCATTTCCTGCATTTCAGCCAATATAGGGGACAATTGGAACTATCATCTTGCGTATTCAAGATCACATAATCTCTGGTCCTCTTTCCACTGAATGCCATTATTCTTCCTTGCACTGGCTTGTTCAGAACATAACCACCATTATAAACAGTAGAGGGGACAGTTTTCTACCAGGTAGTACTCCAGCCTTGACTTCAAATGCATCTGGAAGAATAACATCAACCATTACCCTACTACTACAAGCTTTTCTGGTATTCCATAGTGCCTCAGAATCTTTCTTAAAATACTACTTGACATACTCTTCTTCTTCTTCTTTGTCTACATTTTTTCCACTTCTACTTGACATACTATTAAACGCTTTCTCAAAATACATAAAGTATAAAACAAGACGTGATTTTGCTTCGTTAACCTGTTGAGCTATATGTCATGGAATAAAAATTTGATAGTCACATCCTTTACCATCTACGAAACATACTTTTTCTTTCCAAAATATTCTATCTATTACAGGTACTATTCTATTCAATATTTCCTAGGAAAAAAACCCTCGCCAATTCCAAGTCTCTCAAATCTCCGTTCTTGGGTACTTTTAACAGTAACCCCTTCCTTTTTCCATTTAGCAGGTGTGATTTCATCTCGCCACATATGATTGAATAATCCATTGAACACACTGGGTGTTTGAATCTTATCAGCCTTCAACATTTCACGGCAATACCATCCATTCCTGGTGACTTATAGTTTCTCAGTTGTTTGATTGGCAGAACGCCCTCTGCCAATCGAATGTTACCTACATCTACAGTATACGAAGATCAAGGATGTTTTCTTCATTTGGTGGGGGTGGCTTATTCATTAGAAGATTTCCATTATCATATCTGGCAGGTAAATTACCTCTCTTCTCTTTCTTCCAGTGATTTCTCGAATACCCTCAAATGCATATCTTATATTTGTTTCTATCTCCTCTTTTCATTTCATGCTGTCTTATTTGCTGGGGAATCTATGTTTTCTTTTGTCTCTTCTTCAACAGCTCTTTTCTTTACTATCCAGGCTCATAAATTCAGTCGTAATGAAATCAGATGATTCAAAGTTAACATCTCTAAGGAATACCTTAAAGACACTTATGGTATTAAACAGGTGATATAAAAACTTGTAGCAAAAAAAAAAAAAAAAAAAAAAAAAAAAGAAGTAACAATAAATTAATAAAGCATTGTTTCCACGCTAAAATTCATAACGTAGATACCTTCTAATAAAAACGGAATAAATTCTCTCAAACAAGTAGTCACTGGCGTTAATAAATAGAAGCTGAAATGTATACCATTCAATGAAAGCATCACAGATTCATAATAACTTATGAACATCAGCATCCATCAGAATTCCATGAATGCATCCGCGGAGCTGAAAAGAAAGCCAAGACGGTTGGCCATTGGGAGCAGAATGCGGCTGGGGAGTCTGGAATTGGCTCAGTAATTCTTTTTCTGCTTTTCATAAGTCCAAGTGAAGAGTAATGAAAGGATTGTTGAGGGCTTAATTATACTGAATACTACGTCACTTCACAATCACGTAAGTGGGATGAAATTCGAATTAGATTTTATTCGGTGTCACACGGTAATAAAGAACCTAAAAAAGAGGATTTGAAAGGTGGATATCTCTCTCTCTCTCTCTCTCTCTCTCTCTCTCTCTCTCTCTCTCTCTCTCTCTCTCTCTCTCTCTCTCTCTCTCTCTCTCTCTCTCTCGCTCTCTATTCAATACGTGAAGCTAAGCAACGTTGGGTCTGACCAGAAAGAAAAGACTGTATCATGAGATAGAATATTAATAGAAGTGAAAGACTAGTGTTTTATTTTCTTTAAGGATATTTCTATCCGATCTTGTTCCCTATTCATCTTTTAATTCATCAAATATTTATAAATCTATTGCTTTCCAAAATTCTTGATGAAATCCTTCTGGAACCATACGAACATTTATATATATATATATATATATATATATATATATATATATATATATATATATATATATATATATATATATATATATATATAGGTGTGTGTTTGCATAAAAGAAAAGTACATGCTATTTAACTAATATGAAAGTTTTCTTATTGGATAAAAATACACATGCACACAAAGACATTTTATATATATATATATATATATATATATATATATATATATATATATATATATGTATGTATATATATGCATACATATATATATGTATATATATATATATATATATATATATATTTATATATATATATATATATATATATATATATATATATATATATATATATACATGTGTGTGTGTATGTTTGCATAAAAGAAAAGTACATGCTATCTAACTAATATGAAACTTTTTAAGTAGATAAAAATACACATGCACATAAACACCTTATACATACATACATACATATATATATATATATATATATATATATATATATATATATATATATATATGTATATATATATATATGTATATATATATATATATATAGTGTGTGTTTGCACGTGTGTTTATCTATTAAAGAAAGTTTTATATTAGTTAGATAGCATGTACTTTTCTTTTATATACACACAACTATATATATATATATATATATATATATATATATATATATATATATATATATATATATATATATACACACACACATACTCATAACGACGCAAGTGTAATTTTTAACATCTGGGGAAGCGCATATAATCAATATCGTAGCATATTTAGTCTATTTAACTGATGCACAAATTAATCACGTGATTAAATACTAAAAAAAATAAGACAATTATTTGATACAATAATGAAAGAAGTGACCCGTGGTATGCAGATAAGCTTCCAAAACTTGAATATCAATATTGACATTTTTCATTGGTTGGAAGGTTTCTTTTTCGCTTGGAATTGGCCCAGTATTACTCTATTTATTAGGTAAGTCATATTTCTATGAGAGAGATTTACAATTGGTGGTAAATGAACTCGGGCGCCACACTAACTTCTGTAAAGCTCGTGAGATAGACCAAATAACGACAAAGTTTCTTCATTTGGAGCAACGCATACCGTCCCTCCATCGTGCGACGGTATTGTGGATATCCCGGAGTTACTTGCCAGATTATATGATGAAGTTCAGTGGTAACTATGCAGACAAGATGTAATATCTGGATAACAGAGACTTCAAGACCAATCTGCAAGGCTAAAAGCGTTATAAGACTTGTAATAAACTTGATGAAAATTAGTTACGTGTTAAAGAAAAATGAAACTGAAGGGAGCAATAATTTGTTTTCTTGTTATGAAATCTAACACTAATCTTGGTGAAAGAAGGGAGTGCTGTCAAAGAGTGTTATGAAAGTCAGGATGCTACGAAAGGAATGGATATATAAGACTGACCTAATACTGCCATTTGATGTAACAAGTAAATGAAGGCAACTATTTTTGTGAGGGAAAAAGTTCTCTGTAAAGAAATTGGAGGAGATTTGGCAATAAACGAGAATAGCTCGGATAGAATAATATGATCTTAAGGCACCATCGCTTAATACAAGGAATGAGAACAAGAAATTATTCACCAATAGAAGGAAGGAAGATGAAGAGAGATCCAAAACCAGTAATAACAGGAAAAAAAAACAGCAACGTATATTTGGTAACTTCATTCAAACGGACTCGGCAAATGTAATTAACGATGTTTGTTTGCGCGTTTGCATGTATAATCACTGTACACGTTTTGCTGTTATAAACATAATTCGCAAGGTAAATCTGAAAGCAAATAGTATAGTAAACGATGATAATTTTTAAGAATGATTTTACTGTTCACAATAGTCACACAATTCAATACAAAAGTAAACATACACGTAATCCCAGACACACATATACACACAAATATATACACAGATAAATACATGCACATATATAAGAAAATATACACATCAAGAGACACTTATAGAAACTTCACGTTACGTTAGTACAATTACTTTATATAGGAAACTTACTGATGAAAGAATTATCTTGCTAACTGCCAAGATATATAGTACTTTATAACTAATCATGTTAATTTGGAAATTTCTTTCTTTGCGATCCTAAAAAAAAAAAACAACAATATGTTCCGTATAGTCTCTCTATCTCTTCTAACAAAACTAGCTCTATGAGTCTTCTAAAATATGGTCATTTTAATTGGAGATGCGCTTGCTAAAATGTAAACAAATGCAGCTCCGATCACACAAACACATCAGCTTTTTCTTCATTTGATGTTCTGCAACTAAATTTGAATTCCTAGCAGCAAAAGTCCCTCATAATTATTACCAATTGCATTATTAAATTAAAATCTAACTAATAATCGACACTACTAATCATGTGGAACTCGGAAAATAACGACATTTAAACTAGTTCAAAATCCTGTCACTAGGGCCTACAAAGTCACTTGGCGACAGGGATTCAGTGTCATGATTCCCTCTGAGATTTTAGGCTTAAAGTCAAGTTGAGGATTCAACTCTCTAGAGTGAAATCCATGAACAAACACTGATAGAATGAAAACCTTATACCTGTTCGGCCTATTTTAGACACGGAGTCTGAAATAACAGAATTTGAGACATCATCTGTTAGATAACATAGCTGTCCGGTTGACTTCTGTGATTGCAAGTTTATAAAGTTTATTTTATTTAGGATTATGAAGTGCAAAGAGAACAAAATAAACACGCATTCAGGATGATGCTTCGAAACCTTCCCCTTTCTCTTGCTAACAATATGCCCCGGTATTAGGTTGTCTACCTAAAGAGTTTCCTCGTGATAAGGGTAATACAATGGCGTAGAGGAAAAGAAAATCCTTGCACTTTTTTTAGAAACCAGTTTTAGCATTGAAAAGACGTAGAAAATAGACACATTTTATTTATATAAATAAGTACATAAATGTAGATATTTATAAATTTACATACGCATTTTTATACACATATATGAGCCAATATATGTATGTATGTATATATATACACATATATATATAAATATATATATCTATATATATATATATATATATATATATATATATATATATATTATATGGCTCACAAAAGTGTATGCATATAAATTGACATATAGGTAAAAAAATATGATATATATGTATATATATACATATATATATATATATATATATATATATATATATATATATATATATATATATATATATATATATATATATAGACATACACATCCACACACATACACACACACACACACATATATATATATATATATATATATATATATATATATATATATAGACACACACACACACATATATATATATATATATATATATATATATATATATATATATTATTGTTTGTATATTCATGCGTCCTTTCAATGTTTAGAGAGATTTGTGTATATGTATATGAATATTCATACATCTATTATATGATCCTACGTATTTACACACAATACTCAAATATATTCACACACACACATATATATATATATATATATATATATATATATATATATATATATATATATATATATATATACATAGTAGGTTGGCCAGGGTTCCAGCCGCCCGATGATATACTACCGCTAGAGAGTTATGGGTCCTTTGACTTGCCAGACAGTACTACATTGGATCTCTCTCTCTGGTTACGGCTCATTTTGTAGTTGCCTACACATACACAAATTAGTCTGGCCTGTGCTTTCCTTATTCTACACTGAAATTACCAAATACTTTTTTTTTCCGCTCTAGGGTTTAACTACTGCACTGTAATTGTTCAGTGGCTACTTTCCAACTAGTAAGGGTAGAATGACTCAGAGCTATGGTAAACAGCTCTTCTAGGAGAAGGACACTCCAAAATCAAACCATTGTTTTCTAAACTTGGATAGTGCCACAACCTCTGTACCATGGTCATCCACTGTATTGGGTTAAAGTTTTCTCTTGCATGAGGGTACACTCAAGCACACTATTCTGTCATATTTCTCTTTCTTTGGTTATTTAAAGTTTTTATAGTTTACATGTGAAAGATTTATACCAATATTGTCACTGTTCTTGAATATTTTATTTTAATGGTTAATTACTTCTCTTGTAGTTTATTTATTTCCTTTCCTCAATGGGCTATTTTCCTTGTTGGAGCCCTTGTGCTTATAGCATTTGGCTTTTTCAACTAGGGTTGTACCTTAGCAAGTAGTAGTAGTAATAATAATAATAACAATAATAATAATAATAATAATAATAATAATAATAATAATAATAACAACAATAATAATAATGATAATAATATATGATATGCATACATATATACTTTATATATATTATATATATATATATATATATATATATATATATATATATAGACATATATATACATATATATATATATATATAGACATATATATATATATATATATATATATATATATATATAGACATATATATACATATATATATATATATATATATATATATATATATATTTATATAAACTGTGTATATCATTAACATGAGAGTATCTAATTAAGTCCCCTTCAAGGAATTTGTATTGGAAAAAACCATATATATAAAGGTGTTTTAACAAGGTACCTAATGCTTAAGAAAGAAATTTAACGATTTTAAAATCGTAACTATGTCCGTGCAAACTGTCAGATTCTGATCATAGAAACCCACCAGAAATCTGAATTATGACGAAAAATACTTTAAGTGTTGCACGAAGTTTTGATGCTCAAAGTTATCAAATATCGCACAAATTATGCCTCAAAGCGTTTCAAAGTTTTGGCAGTGGTTACCTCCAAATGCAATAAATCCCATAACAATAAAGAGGAGGATGAGGAAGCTCGCCCAACCTGTCAAATTGGAAGTGATATTTTCTGGTTGGTTTTCTCAAAGGAAAGTGTCGCACGAAGGCATAGAACCGTTGGTGACATTATGGAAGTTTTATGTAATGTTTAGTGTCATTTTAATCTGATCTTCAATTTGTGTTTTTTTTTTTTCTATTTAACTATTCAAAGTGTTTGAAGGTTTCCTACCGAGCTATGGCCAATTTTCATCAACTGAAGTACTTTCGATAGTTTTCCTTATGAGTTTAATAGCCATGTTTAGTTCTGACTTCAATAAGGTTGAGCTATTACTATTTTTCTTAGAAAGCTCAGTAATGAAATCGGGGAATAATTCTTACCAATAATTAGCTATATTTCTCTAACAAATAATGATAAATAATCAATGGTAAAAAAATATGGTTAAAATACACTTAATGCAATCTGCTCCTTCGATCTCAAGTTATTGTACAACGTGAATTAACTATTTGATGTAAGAAGACACAACGGGATGGTATCGAGACTTGTTCTCATTCCCAATAGCTTTTAACGTCTGTAGATTTGCACTACGCTCGAGCTAAGATTTAGTTTTATGACCTTACACCAATAAAGAAAACTAGAGAATAACTAATACTGCACAGTTTCATCTAGCTACTGTACCTGGAATCTATTAAAATGTTTCTTGGTGGTCAGGTTGTCCGTTCAATTGCTAACTAAACACAAGTCTTTTCAACTTTCTAATTAAACAATTAGCTGCATAGTTAAACTATTACGAAATTTTTAAAATCATCTTACTTTTAACAAATATTCTCTTTTGCTCCTGGTTTCATATTTACCTTAATTAAAAAAGAATTTGGTAGAGTCACCTGACGTTACTTCAAGTGCGCTACACATCGTTATACTTATTTACCTTCGTTAATTAGACACTTATCACTCATTAAAATTACTGTTTATAGGCTAACAGATAACGTACATTTTTAACAGGAAAAAACATCATTAATATCTCATCATAGAAATGCGCTTTATATATATATATATATATATATATATATATATATATATATATATATATATATATATATATATATATATATATATATATATATCTTATTTTGCATTTGCCTTTTCCTTTTAAATATTGGTCTCAAAAGTGATTTGCCTCACCACTGTCAGCAAGTATTTATGCAAAGATTTTGGTGGTCCGTCGGACATTATAACCAGGCCAGGATACTGTGTGTGTGTATATATATATATATATATATATATATATATATGTATATATATATATATATATATATATATATATGTATATATATATATATGTGTGTGTGTGTATACATATATATATATATATATATATATATATATATATATATATATAATGAAAAATTAACATACGTCTACATAAGCCTATATATTTTACAAGCGTACCAATTTATGTGGAAAACTAATTATGTGCTTTAAAAAGTTCTGAAAATAACTACTCAGTATTCTTTTCTTCATTAAGAATATCATAATTCCAAGGAAACTTTGATTGTTCATTAATAAGTCCAACAGCCTCACGGTGAAATACAAGACTTGGCTTCCATTCTCGTTCCAGAAATACTTAGAAATTAGGATACTTTCTAATAAGTGTCGATTGAATTTTTTTCATTTTTTTTTATTTACGTCCCTAACTTCGTCAGTGTCGTCCATTTTATTGCAATATTTGCGGTCTGCATGCAAATATTCAAGACCTCACAGTTGCGTTCAGACAGAAGGATATTCTTTTGTGTGCTGAAACTTTGGTTTCTAATATGAACCACTCATCATTTTTAAACAGGATGCCATTTCTAGGGCCAGAGGATGGCGGTGTATATTACGACTGAGTACCCTGCTTCTCATAAGTCCTGCTATGAATGTGGATGTCTTGGGATTCAGGTAATAAAAGTTTGTGACAGGCATAACAACTTCTATTTGTGTTCGATCTCCTGGAATCCAGACATGGATGATTCTATTTTCGACTGTCCTCTTACCATTATGGCTAAGATACAAGAAGATGATAGAAAGGTCTCTTTTTTTAGTTGGTGATTTCAATGCTCACCATAGGGACCAGTTAGATTCTGTTTCTCTTACTGATCGCCATATAAAAATCTCCAATCTGAATTTGATACCTTTTGCATATATGTACTGTATGTATGGGGTGATCATTCTGAAGATATTCCAAGGTGATTGGTCGATTAGTTTCAATTCAACTGAATGAAAAAAAAAATCAAATTGATTATAACTTATTTCTAAAGTTATTTCAATAAAACTTACTAACATAGAAAACATATAACAAGGAAAAGGATCTCTTGGAACTATTTCTAGAACAACAGGGAAGAAAAAATTTATATGAATATTTTTATTTTATGTTAAAAAATTTTAAACTCTAAAACCCTTCGCTTTGTTTTTCATTTATAGAAAATCTATTCACCCCAAAAATAGCTTTTTTTTTTTATTTAAAATGGTATAACTATCTTTGAAATTTATTTTTAAATATGAAAGTTAAAAGCATTTAAATGTAAAAAAAAGTGAAACAAAAAAAAAAAATACTTTTTTGTGTTTTTGCACTTCTGGGGAAAACGCATCGCAATCATGGCATGAAATGTGTCAATGGTAAAAATATATAAAAATGAAGTTTTAATGATAGATAGGATGCTATAGATGAATTTGATTGAATCAACTCATTTTGATTAATTTCAAAAATATTCGTCAGAAAATAAGATCAAGTTCAAATCTAAGGTTACGGTGGCCGATGTGGTAACATCGATGACTTGTGAACTCCAGACTGGGGTTCAAGTCCTGCTTAAACTCGTTAGTTTCTTTGGACGTTGCAATCTCATCATCCTTGCAAGCTAAGGATGGGGGGTTTGGGGGAGCCTATATGTCTACGAGGAGTCATCAGCAGCCATTGCCTGGCCCTCCTTGGTACTAGCTTGGGTGGAGAGGGAGCTTGGGCGCTGATCACTTGTTTATATGGTCAGTCTCTGGGGCATTGTCCTGCTTGATAGGGTAACGTCACTGTCTCTTGCCTCTGCCATTCATGAGCGGCCTTTAAACCTTTAAACATAGCATGCATATTTTTTAAAACTAAGATGGTCAAGTTTTTAAATTCGTCATAGCTCCATTGTTTCTTAATATTATGTTGTACAAATTGTAACCTTGATAGATAGGATGCCATAGATGATTTTGGGCGAATTTACTCATGTTTATTCATTTAAGAAATAGTATTCCATAAATAATCCGGTAGGCCCTCTTATGAGCTTTGGTATGCCTCTGAATCAGATAGTGAGTAAATCATAAGTGGAGCTACTCACAGGTCTGGTAACTGCTTGGACCTCGTAAACCCAACTCCCCTAGCGTTAAACAAGTAAGATTGGTTCTCCAGTTGGGACATCTATTCATGCCCTGAATTCATTAGTAGTGAAGGTAGAGCAGCTTGTCCCTGATATATCATACTCGTGTAAGATTATTATGAAAATTCAAGCAAACTGGAACCTTTCGGGTTTGAATTGGTCACAACTGCATAATAACGTTGATACTGTTGTTCCTTTGAATGAGAATCTAGTCAACAAAATTCATAGGCATATCACTTCTCATGTGTTAAGCAAATGACTGAAAGACAAACCCTGGTTCATTGATTATTGTAGACGCACCTATTTGGAGAAGGAGACCTGTCATCTTTGGAAGGGTAACAGATCATATTTGACTTTGAATAACTATACTCAGCTTAGAGCTTTAGCTCAGAGAGTTTATACTTCAACTGAAAAGGAATACATTTCAATCATAAAAGAAACCCTTTCTGGTACAACTCAGGAACATAAGTGGTTGGTCTACCCTTAAATCTGCACTCTTTGTTGTAGATGCAACAGTTCCTTATTTACTTAAACCAGATGGCTCCGTCACTCACTGTCCAAAAGAAAAGGCAACCCTTTTGACTAGTGTGTTTTACAGTAAGCAGAGTTACGAGAAACTTGTTCTTCCTCATTCCTGTTTTCCTGAGGCTAAGCTAACTAATTTAGTTTTTTATCTCGGAAGTTAAAGCTCTCTTGATGGATCTTGATGCTTATGGTGTAGATCCAAAAGGTATTTTTCCTTTGTTCTTTTAAAAAACCTGCAATATTTCTCAGCTCCAAAGTAATCTGTTATTTTGGACAAGCAAGCAAGAAGAGGAGCATTTAGCACTTGTTGGAGAATTGGTAATAATACTCTATTATAAAAATGTGTTTGTGGTAGCTGAAGTCTAACTGATTATCGCCCAATTTTGCATAACTCCCATATTATCTAATGTTTTTGAACGACTTTTGGCAGAATTTGAAAATAGGTTTGCGGAAGGTAATCACCTGTTCACTAGTTTGCAATTTGACTTTCGTAAAGGCCTTTGAGCATGTGATGCCCTTCTTACAATTTTCAATGCAGTACAGAAAGTACAGAAATCCCTTGATTGTGATCAGTAAGTTCACATGATTGGCTTTTTCAAACTCAAAACAGGTGGGGTGGGTGGGTCGTTTCTTAGCATCATTATTGAATTTCCAAGTAATAGATCGCAATGAGTTGTTGTTGATGGGTACTATAGTGAGAATAGGAATGTGATATATGGTGTTCCTCAGGGTAGTGTTCTTGCCCCATTACTTTTCATATAATATACACATGACATGTGATTTGGCCTAGAAAACAAGGTCGTTGTACATCCAGATTATGTTACTCTTTGCATCAGTTCAACCTTCTGAATGCAGATCTGGGGTTGCTGAATCCGTTAACAGAGATTTAGGTATAACTCGTGCATGGTGCAAATTATGGGGCATGAAGTTGAATCCTAACAAAACTCAAAGTATGATGGAAAGTATATCGAGGACAGTTGCTCCTCAGTAACCAGATCACAGCATTGATGACGTTTCTTTAACTCTGTATGAATTTTTTAATTTTTGGTGTGATTCTTGACAGCAAATTTACTTCTGAGAAACACATTAAGTCTGTTTCTTTTCCAATCCCACAGAAAACTGGCCTATTGATATAGTCTTTAAAGATTTTCGGTGATCAATCTATTCTTAAGTGTTCTCATTTTCTCATTCTACATTGTTTCGAGTATTGTTCTCCTGTCAGGTCTTCAGCTACTGATTCTTATTTCAATCTCTTTGACAGGAACTTACAGTCTATTAAATTTCTTATTCCCAATCAAGATATCAATCTCTGGCACCGCCATTCAATTAGTTCGTTTAGCATGTTGCATAAGATTTTTCATAATTCTGACAATCCTCTACATTCAGATCTTCCCGGACAGTACCATCATGTTTGTAATACCAAGTATACAGTTAATTCGAATTGCCAGGCCTCCTCCAGTAATAAGCTCAATACGACACAGTATTTTAGAAGTTTTATTCCAGCTATGGAATGGTATTCCTAATAGAGTAGTTTAATCAATAGAACTTCAAAAGTTCAAAGTTGCTGCAAATAATTTATGTTGAACAGACTGACATATGTTTCTTTTTATAGTTTATATATGAAAGATCTGTTATAATGTTGTTGCTGTTTTTTTTTAAATATTTTATCAATTGTTAATTATTTCTCATATTTATTTATTTTCTTATTTCCTTTCCTCACTAGATTATTTTTCTATGTTGGAGGCCTTGGGCGTATAGCATTTTGCTTTTCCACCTAGGGTTGTAGCCTAGTTAATAATAATAATAATAATAATAATAATAATAATAATAATAACAATAACTGTATAGTCTTAAGCATTACGGAATAAAAGGCAAGACTATAATAAATAACTGCAACCCCTAAACTATGCAGTTGTTGGTATTGTCTGGGGAATTCGAAACACACCATATCATTATAATTATGAAAGACTGTAAACGCCATGCACAAAGAGGTAACATAACGTTGGTGCCAGAGATTAGTATCACAACCAGGGATAGGGAATTAAGATGAGAATCAGATGCTGAAGACCCGATAGGAGAATATCATTCAAAAAAATGTCTGAATAGAAGAAATAAAGCATTTCTTCAGCATAGAGAAGTTTCTTAAATTTTGGAAAAACCTTCCTCAATAAACCATTTCTTTAATTGAAGACAACACCAACGTGATATGTTTCTCAAAAATGAGTTTCCAATCAATAATTACCTAGAATACTGAATGAGCTGCAATTAATAATAAAAAATGTCAATGAACCTTTGCCAAGGTTTAACTTCAGTCTCCAAGACTGTACAATGAATTTTTCTTTTTCTAGATCTCGGTTAGAAAATTCAATAACCAGAAGTTTACATTCAAGAGACTGAATCAATACATTGTACCAACCGTGTGTCACACGATCGTACATAGTTCATTTTGTGTATATATTATGCTTGTATCTTCGCTCTTCCCTCGCACTAAAATGAACCAGATTAAACATGTCTGCTTTTTTCCTCTGTAACAGTGTCTGTTTTTTAAACATGAAATTTCTTGTTGCTTTGAGCTTTTGCATATAAAGGAGAGTGTTCTATAATAAATTTACTCAGTTGCTTTCAACCTGCCTTTGAGTCACAACCTTCTCTCGGCACGTCACAACATAGATAATAACATCATCTCCAAAACTATAAAAGTAAAGGGCCATAAGTAACACCAGATATTACATTCTTGTAGTCCCTATGATGTCCACCAACTAATACTCATTACAATTTATTGATTATTATTTACATAATAATTCCACGAAATTAACCAACGACTCCCATCTGTTCACGTTTGAGAACAATGGCTTTATGATTAACACAGTTTAAAATAGCACTATGCCAAGACTATTCATATGAATCTCATGACTACAAAAAGATAATTAAAAGCTCTAGCAATGTGATAAAATAGATAAAGGATTGATGTAAAACATAGCTGCTCTGAATATATAATTGACTAATTGAACCTATCTATTTTTACATAAAAACGCACATATATATACAGTACACACATATATAAATAAATATAAATATATATATATATATATATATATATATATATATATACATACATATATATATATATATACAAACATATATATATATATATATATACATATATATACAAACATATATATATACATATACATACAGACATATATATAAATACATATATATATATATATATATATATATATATATATATATATATATATATACACGCATATAAATATCCTAATTCTTGTTTGAAGATATGTGTTGTACATCAAGGTAAATTAACTCTATAATCATGAGAATTCCATAAAACCTATAACTCAGCATATTGTTGTAGCAAGATTGCATTTTGATAGCGAAGGGTATTTAGTTGCCATTATGCGCTCAAGTAGACAAGGCTCTCACCTGAAAGAGTGTTAGCTGTGTACAGTATAGTGTACTTACGACCTTTTGTAATTAAGTGAAGAAAACCCATGTTCCGATGTCTCATTATCCGTCAACATGGGACAAATACACACACATACACACACACATATATATATATATATATATATATATATATATATATATATATATATATAACACTGCTACACTACCAGTTTGCTCAATGAATTGTTGATATGTCGGTAGCTTAACGCATTGCCCCAAGGGTGTACAAAGGAATCGACGTGTGGTACCTCTAGCTTGTCAGATATCCTAGAACTAGTCACCCGTACCAATTACAAACTTTAGTTATCTCGTCTATGTAATTAAAATAGGTAAATAATATTTCATCGGCCTTGTTAAATTGCAACGCAATAATGAACCTTCTAGCATGCTAATAAACAGGTGATAATTATATTTCAGCCTTCTCAACTTGAGTGCGATAAGCATCTGTTATCAGTTTTATTAGCTACGTACTAAAAACAAAAAAGTTGTTATAGTTTATATAGGAAACAGTTATTTTAATGCTGTCACTGTTCTTAAAATATTTCATTTTCCCTGCCTTCTTTCCTCACTGGGTTATTTTCCCCAGTTGGGGCCCTTCGGCTTATAGCATCATACTTTTCCAACTAAGGCCGTAGCTTAACAAGTAATAATAATAAAAGTCAGTTGTGTTATGAGTCTAAAATATCCGTGCCTCCTTCAAAAGATGTTAAAGATATGATCTAGTTTCTCCCCATTTCTATTATTCAAAATAGGCAAACATTCAAAGAAGCATGAAAGGTTATTATGTTGCACTGGAAGTTATAAACAAAAATTTACTAGGTTTCAGAGATAAAAAGATAAAAACTAACAGCTACAGTAGAAGAATGAAGATAATTTCTAAACAGAAATATCACTTTAAATATCTTCTCATTTATAATCTGCTATTAAGTAAGCATTATTTTATCAGTATTAATTCTTTAGTCCCTTTTCGCATTTTCCAAATAACAAGAACTTCAATAGAATATTATTTCGAATGTTAGCAACAGAATTATGTAAACGGGAAGCAAAATATTGTTATATTTTAAAGAGAAATATATTTCTGAGCATACTGCTAGGTTGTAATTTAAAGATTAAATAATATACAAAGTACCAAAATATTAAATCATTGAATTAAATTTTAAGTTATTTTGGTATAGCAATCCATGTTCTTTATTTTGGCATTCATAAAAGCACAGCGTGACGTTCTGTTATTATGATCAAAATTGCATCACAATGTTATATTCAATCTTTATAATAGTAGAGGAAAAGGTTTGAGAGTAAGTGGAAAGACAAACTTTACAGGAAAAATAGTCAGCATACTTAGCTGATAAAAATTCAAATGAATACGAAATTTCCTTCCCCGTGACAACTTTAACAACATTAGCATATCCTTTAATTACTACATTCTTGGCAGTGTGGTAACTTTTATCACGATTATTATTTCTATACAAGCTATAACCCCAGTGATAAAAGCATGAACAAAGGCTAAAACTAGGAAAGCAGCCCAGTGAGCACATTAGATACTATTATCATTATTACTTGCTAAGCTACACCCCAGGTTGGAAAAGCAGGATGTTATAAGCCAAAGGGCTCCAACAAGGTAAATAGCCTAGTGAGGAAAGGAAATCAAGAAGTAAATAAACTACAAAAGAAATAATTAGAGTAAACAGAGTAGTAATGAATAAACCATCAATGAAAACAAAACATATACATATTTTAAAATCAGTAACGACGTTAAATAGATAAGTCATAAATAAACTATGAAATTACATTTATGCTTACCTGCTCAACATGAAAACTTTGACAGCAAATTTGAATTTCTGGAATTACACCACTGAACTACCAGGTTAGGAAGGTCCTTCCACAATCTGGTCACAAATGAAATAAATCTTCTAAAATACTGAAGAGTACTCAGTCTTACGGTGGAGAAGGTGAGACTTAAAATAAACATCATGCTTAATATTAAGTACTGAATGATACTGCCTGGAAAGTCCTAAACGCAAAGGACGATCAGAATTATGAAAAATTATATGCGACATGCAAAAAGAAGTAACTGAGCGACTGTGCCAAAAATTAGTATGCACAGTAAGGATGAGGAACTTGAAAGACCTAAAGTTTTCGCCCCAAAAATATGAAAGTCGGCAACTAAAGGCCACACTGAAAACTAATATTCAAAACATGGAAGAATGAGATATTCAAAGCATATCTTCAGGATAGATAGCTCAAAATAAATCTTAAAAGGCTTGCTATAAATTCAATTTTCGTGCAAAGATGAAACAGACTGGATGCGTTTCTCAAAACTCTCAAAAGTAAATTTGCGGTCATGATTCACTTAGAATTTCAAATAACCTGTATATAGTTAAAATAGACTACCTATGAGTAAATCTGAATGTTGTGGACCAACTGTCATTGATAGTGTTAGCTTTCCCCCAACTAGTACAATACACTAATTTTAGCTACAGCTCTATCAAGTATTTCAGCAACCATAGGTCTACAATCAGGGAATAGAGTTGATCAAAGAGAGTTGCATCATCTGCATATACAACAAACTTGTTTTCAAGGCCAAACCGCATATCATACTATAGTAGAAAAGGAATGTGATGACAGCACTGCTATGAATACTAGATATTACACTGTTATAGTCACTAGGGTGCACATCAACAAGCATTACTTACAATCTATTACTTGAAAAGTTAATAATGACATTAAGAGAAGGACCACATGATTATCACATTTAATGGCAGCACTAAGAATGTCAATCGTACGAACTTCCTAGCCCCAAATCAATTAATTTCTTTACAGCATCGTAAAGTGTAAGTAAGGGATCCCATACCCTAAGAGCAAAACTGCCAACTAAGGGACATGTGATTACTTCAGCATAAATCTATATAAATGCTTTGCCAAAAGACGTTCAAAAACCTCAGAATATATGGAAATTGTAGAAATTCCTCAACATATCAAAAGCTCCAACCCTCTTCTTTCCAATTTGTGAAACATAACAACGTAGGCGCTAAAGATATAAGGAAATATTTATATAAAAAAAAATACTATTTCATTCTACACCTCCATAAACATCAATGTCCAGTTAAAAAAAAGAAAATGTTTTCTCTTTACGGGATCAAAAAGCGAAATTAGTTAATTTAGCAACGGGAAAACACGAATGAAGAAGATTGAATCAGGAATGAGGAAGATTGAATTTTTCATTGCTCTGTTGACTGCTAAACACACAAGCCAAGAGGGCTGCCTTTTACCTTTCGGCAATTAGCTGCAGAGCCATCTGGTTTAAGCAAAAGAGGACCTGTTGAGTCTACACCAGAGTTCAAATTTTTGGGTAGCATACCATTAACGTTACTACGTTGGGAGGATTAGTGTATTAATTGATCTACTTCTTGATAACTTGAATATAACCATTTTGTGAAAGGTTTTGCCAAATTTCAAAAATGATATAAAAATATGTACGAGATAAAATTGCGTATTTGATTTTTATTTGTTTTTCATTTATCTTTTCCCATAACTATGAAATGCACAACTGCTTTAAAAGAAGAATGGCCGCAAGGAGGCTCTGTTCTAGAACACAACTTTCCAATCAAGATAAATATTGTTTTTATCAACACCTAACCCTACATCCATTGGTTGGGGCCTCTCGCTCGATTCCTTGGAGACAAAATTCATTTCTGTCATCTGTCTCCTCCTATCCCACCTCATAACGACGCTGAGATTGGATAATTTCCCAAAGGAATAGACATCATAAAGACCTAATTGCTATGCTATAGGGCTCATATCTCTTTGCCTATATCGGAAAATAGAGTTTCCTGCTTTTCTTGGAAAAGCCATCTGACTTTCAAAACACTTGTTTACTCAATAAATAAATGATTGTGTAAACACTATATATTTATGAACATATAATTACAATATCTCTATCTATAGTGGTAGAACTAATTTAGTATAAATTAGGTATAAAAAAGAATAGATATATATTTCTTTCATTTGAAAGATTTTTTTTTAAACCGAAAAATTCTACAAATAAGCAAAACTCGCTATCATCCAATGTTACTGAAAAGGAGAAAAATAATTTCTAAAAATTTTTGGTATAAAGGGATAATCAAATACCTTTCAATTTCTATTCGTATTAAATTCTACCATACACTTTAATATGCAGTTAAAAATCATTGTACTAAAACGAAACATCTTGACGGTTCCTCTACAAAACGTCTTTACCCATAACAGTTATGGGTGCCTATATAAAAGTTGCATGAAATGGTGTGGCTATAGTGGCACAGACTCAAGAAAAAATTAAACGAGAGAGGTATGACTTGTCTCAGCTCAAAGTATGGACACAAAGTATATTATTGAATTTTTCCATTTCAGCCTCGGCATGAATGTTACTGTATTTAAGCACTTCCTGTACTCAGATTTCTAATCTCCATCTAACATATGTGAGTCGCCGAAATTTGCTTCTTTTGTTTCTTTGCCTTCGGAGAATAATAAATTTTTATTGGTACCATCCTACAGCCAGTTTAAAAGACTT
>NC_090740.1:135279594-135282094 GCF_036898095.1 Palaemon carinicauda | reverse complement strand
CACTAGAAAAAACACTAAAGAAATTCATCATTACCTGAAAAAAGGCCGAAAATTTTATTTAAATTTAATCTCCATTGACTCTTCCCTGCCCAGTACGATCCCGTTTTGACAGTTGACATAATCAAACCAATGCCTTGTTTCCATTCGTATGATATTTTCTATTTATGTATACAATTGGATTGACATGTAGGAATTATGGGAAGACTAATCATTGTAATTTCTGGAATATATGTATACTTTCTATTTAACCTATGTTTTGCAGAACCCCTTACTCTCTCTCTCTCTCTCTCTCTCTCTCTCTCTCTCTCTCTCTCTCTCTCTCTCTCTCTAATCACGTTTTAAAACTTTACTTTCCCATGAAAATAATTTGATGCCTGGATCTCTGAAAATTGTTAGTAAATGCATAGGTGATTAATAAGAACTGATTCTGGAAGAAATCCTGAATTGCCCCCACAAAAATACCTAATACCTGCGCAAGTAGGTCCTTCTGGTGACGGAAATGAAACGGTAAGCTTGGAATATCAACGGCATGGAAAAAAAGTCTGGAAGTTTGGGAGTCCGAACAAATTCAATTTATCTTCCTTAGGATAAAAAAAAAAAAAAATAGAGTATGTACAGGCCTCTACTTGGAGATATTTAGGCAGTTTTGGAATGCATTCTGATTTTTTTCTTCAGTAAGGAAAGGTCCAAATCCATCTGATTAGTGAAAACATGCTGTTCGTACGAGTGGGAAGATACACAAATCAACTGTTATGCTCTTTGATTTTGGATGCTCAGAAGGTAATATCTACAACCTGCTTACACCTGTACCGCACGTGTATTACACACGCTTCTACACTTTAACAGTAGTTTTTATTTCTATATATTGTCGTTATCGCTTTCCCCTCTCACTGATAAGTTGTACATTCCTGTATTTTCCTGCAGTATTGTGTTTGAGTTTCTGTGCCGTTCTTGACTGGAACGGGGTGTATAAATACTCAAGCGGCGAACAAATAAAGTTCAGTTGCATTCACGCGAGTCTCACAGTTACAATATAGCAGATCGCCAGCACACACTACAAAATTAAATTGGCTCACATCAAACAACATTATGTTTGCTGAGATTTGATCCGTTTTTTTAATTTAGTAAATGCAGGTAATGAATAAAACGTTTACACTCATATTATGTTAATACAAGAAATTTCCAATCATGAAGGCAAACTGAAGTTCGAGTCCCGCCCAAACTCGTTAGTTCCTTTAGTAGCTACCACCTAACCATCTTTGTGCGCTAAGGCTGCGGAGGATGGACCCCATAGGTCTACCTACTGAGTCATCAACAACCATTACCTGGGCCTCCCTGGTCCTAGCTTAGGTAGAGAGGAGGCTAGAGCGCTGATGCATATATGCTCAGTCATTGCCCTTTGCCTCTGTCATTCATGAGTGGCTTTTAATGCTTGATTAGAGTTTATATTCACAAGAGGTTTTGCACCATTATCAGATACGTGTTAATACCTGAAGATATAACAAAAGAACAATTGTATATTTCTTTGATACTATTGTTTTATGTATATTAATCCATTATAAATACATCTAAACAAAAGAAGTCCCCCATTTGACCTTTTAATTGTGCTTTAGTCACTACTTTGTTTGTTTGGCTGCAAGCAGTGTGTGAGAGAACAATAAACTTATTTTGCTTTGTTACTAAAGCTGAGCATTATTAGCAAAAGCATATCGAAGAACATCAGCACCAAATAACAATTACTCTGAACCAGTCAATGAGTGTCATAACAGTTACTTTGGACCAGTCCATAAGTGTCATAACAGTTACTCTGGACTAGTCATTTAAGCGTCATAACAGTTACTCTGGACTAGTCATTTAAGCGTCATAACAGTTACTCTGGACTAGTCATTTAAGCGTCATAACAGTTACTCTGGACTAGTCCATAAGTGTCATAACAGTTACTCTGGACTAGTCATTTAAGCGTCATAACAGTTACTCTGGACTAGTCCATAAGTGTCATAACAGTTACTCTGGACTAGTCATTTAAGCGTCATAACAGTTACTCTGGACTAGTCCATAAGTGTCATAACAGTTAATCTGGACTAGTCATTTAAGCGTCATAACAGTTACTCTGGACCAGTCAATAAGTGTCAAAACAGTTACTCTGGATCAGTCAATAAGAATCATAACAATTACTCTAGACCAGTCAATAAGTGCCATAGCAGTTACTCTGGACCAGTCAATAAATGTCATACCAGTTACTCTAGACCAGTCAATAATTGTCTATTTTCACTACTACAGTTAGGTCTGCATTTTTCTGTAATTAATGAATGCATAAGTATATAGTAGGTGCAGAATTGTTTTTTAAACTAACGAATACAAACTGAAATAAAACAGATATACAAAAAATCCTGTGTGAAAACTATAATAAAATAATTTGAAAAAATAAAGCAATACACTTGAAAAATAAGGCGCTGCTTAAAATAATGATATGCATTGTAAAATTGAATGATCACAAGGG
>NC_090740.1:135272094-135277094 GCF_036898095.1 Palaemon carinicauda | reverse complement strand
AAAAAAAAAAATCCGTTAATATCAATAAATTGAACAAGTTGTAACAATCCAAAGAGTATAATTTTTTGGGACACCCTGTAGATGATTTCACTAAGTGATGTACTAGCCTACACTTAAAAATTTGCATTAAAAAATGTTGAAAGTCTGACAACATTTATTCCAGGATTTTAAAAGTTTTAAAAACTGTAATATTGACGTTAAACAGTGATATTAAGGTCAAAAACCCGTAAAAGACAGTGTAAGGTAAAATTACGGTCGCCTGTATTTTACTGAAATACGGTTGAGAACAGTATATTTTTCCGATAAAAATTACGGTTTTTTTCTAACAGTAAAAGTGTATGGTTAAATATTATCAAGAATCACTGTCTATATGACATTTGGTATGTTTTTAAGTAAGAATTTAAGGCCATTATCATCTTAGAAACTAGATTTATATCTCCACATGAATGATGGTTTTTTGTCGTTCCTTAATAGCAGATATTATATAATAAAAGATGCCTGCCAACCGGCCAGTCCCGTCTCCCCATCCATAGTTACAACTACCTTTTCTAGGAATTTCCTGCAACCGAAATTCTTCCTTAACAATAAATCTTAAAATAGAAATTTATTAAATTTTGTGAAAGAAGGCTGGAGAGAATTCCACAAACACTTTGTTTTGGCTCGATGTCTGGATATAGATCCAGACATCGAATTCAAAATAGGGTAAATAGATGAAAAGTCGTGCTTCATAGATATTTTGGAGTCAGTAAAATGTTGAAAAAACCTTCTATAACAATTTCATTGGGGCTCATTATGTGTGGGTGAAGATTTTGGAATTTTAGAATAGTTTTGTATGAGACAAAATAGTTGATAAGGAGGGTTTGGTTGACAGCGAGTTTCTCTATCTTACATATATCATCGATAAATACATTATATATATATATATATATATATATATATATATATATATATATATATGTGTGTGTGTGTGTGTGTGTGTGTGTGTGCGTGTGTGTGTGTCATCTTCATCTTCTTACGCCTATTAACGTCAGTCGTCTCGATCTTAAGCGTTTAATTCAATACTTCTTCATTTAACATCTCTTGCTTCACGCTTCATAGTCTTAAGCCATGTGGACCTGGGTCTTCCAACCCTTCTCGTACCTGGTGGAGACCATTTAAATGTGTTGTGTGTGTGTGTGTGTAAGTGTGAGTGTTTGTGTGTGTGTGTATGTGTGTACTGCCAAACTTCACAGGCCAAAACCAAACCGACTACGGTAAAGCAAACCTTCAAGAAGATTACTCATCAATTCAATCGAATAACCCATGTGTTATTTTTAAGAGTTATGATAATATAAAGTTTAATCACTAAAGACGCAAAAAAACAAACCACATCAAGAGATTCCATGGTATGCAAAATGATTTAAATAACCGGACACTCAATGTTGATAAATTTCTTACATACGAGACCAGTTGTATTCATTATCATTGAGGCACTTATAATGCCAAGAAAAATGTTTTGTTCGCTTGGAAGTATTATTCAAGATTCTAACGTCAAATATATAATTTTTTACAATTATTATCACTTGCTAAGCTACAACCCTACTTGGGAAAGCAGGATGCTGCAAGCACATGGGTTCCAAAAGGGAAAATAGCTCAGTGAGGAAAGGAAAACAGTAAAAACTACGAGAAGTTTTAGAACAAAAACAGCATTAAAATAAAAAAAATCATATATAAACTATAAAAACTTCAAAAATTACCTGAAAGGTTTGTGCAAAAATCTTTTCATTATGAGGCCACTTCAAAATTAAAGGTTTTCACTGGATCTATCTTACGTAGCTGTAATATATATATATATATATATATATATATATATATATATATATATATATATATATATATATATATATATATATATATGTTTGATGTACATACGATGCACACTAATAAACGTTAGAATAATTATTGGCTAAACCACCGTATTCAAACAAATACTACCTCTAAGAAAGTCAAGGCCGCACGTAACAAGTACTGTATATTCTTAGTCAAATTCTCAATCTAGCCAATGCTAAAGTAATGCCCTTTCTACTACATAAAAATAGAGATCAGCGAGTGTTGTTCTTGTTCTTTTTATTATTATTATTATTATTATTATTATTATTATTATTATTATTATTATTATTATTATTATTGTTATTATTATTATCATTATTATTATTGGAAAAGCAGAATTCTATACGCCCAAAAGATCCAACCGGAAAAAAACAACCAGCAAGGAAAGGCAATAAAGTAATAAATTAAAATTAAAATAAAATATTCTAAGAACAGTAAAAACATTAAAACATATATTTCGTATACAAACTATAAAGAAAAACTTATGTCAACCTGTTCAACATCAACTCGAAGTTAAACCGATTCAATGACCTAATTAGGAAGATCATTCCACAACTTGGTCACGACTGGAATAAAACTTCTAGAATATAGTATAGTATTGACCCAATTAGAATTAGCTGCATGCCTAATATAACAAAGATCCGGGAAGATCTGAATGCAAATGGCAGTCAGAATTATGAAAAATCTTATACAACATGCATAACGAACTAATTGAACGACGGTGGCAGAGATTAATATCTAGATCAGGAATAAGAAGCTTAATTGACCGTAAGTTCCTGTCCAACAAATTAAGATGAGAATCACCAGCTTAAGACCTGACAGGAGAACAATACTCAAAACAAAGTAAAATAAAAGCATTAAAACACTTCTTCAGAATAGATTGACAACCGATAACCTTAATAGGCTTTCTCAAAAAGCCAATTTTAGTGCCATCAATGAAAAGACAGGCTTAATGTGTTTCTTGAACATATTTTGCTGTCAAGAATCTAGCATAAAATTTTGGAAAAGTAATACAGACTTAAGGACACATTACCAATGTTGAGATCCGGATGTTGAGTAGCAATTGTCCTTGACCTACTTACAATCATACTTTGAGTTTTGTTAGGATTCAACTTCATCCCCCATAGTTTGCACCATGCACTAATTTTAGCAAGATCTCTCTATTAAGGGATTCGGCAACCCCAGATCTACATTTAGGAGATGGAATTGATGCAAAGAGTAGCATCATCTGCACAGGCAACAAGCTTTAATCTTAGGCCAAACCACATGTCATGTGTATATAGTATGAAAAGTAATAGGCCAAGAACACTACCCCGAGGATCACCAGATATCACATTCCTATATTCACTTTAGTGCTATCAACACCTCTTTGAAATCTATTACTTGAAAATTCAAAGATGATGCTAAAAAAAGAGGCCCACTCACTCCCATTTTTTTTCTATTTTGAAAACAAGGGCATCATGATCTACACGGTTAAATGTAGCACTAAAATCAAGGGCAATCATACGAACTTCTTGTCCACACTCAATAAATTCATGTACAGAACTGGAGATTGTAAGTCAGGCATTACATGCTCCAATACTTTTACGAAAGCCAAATTCAAACTAGGAAACAGTCGATTACCTTTAGCAAAACTATTAAGACGTTTTGTCAAAAGACGTTCAAAAACCTTAGATAATATGGGAGTTATGGAAATTGGGTGGTCATCAGATGGACTTCATTTACCACAAACGTAACTACATAATGGAGTAATATTATCAATACTCCAACAGGAGCTAAAAAACTTGCGCAAAATAACAGATAACTTTGGAGGTAAAAAATCTGCAGTCTTTATAAGAAAAAAAAGGGGGAGGGGGGAATACCATTTGGATGTACACTTCCATAAGCATCAAGGTCCATCAAGAGAGCTTTAATTTCATAAGATCAAAAAGCTAAACTAGTTAGTTTAGCCCCAGGAACACAGGATTGAGAAAGATCAAGTTCCTCATTTCTCTGCTTACTGCCAAACACATAAGCCAAAAGGGTTGCCTTTCCCTTTGGACAGTGAGTGACAGAGCAATCAGGCGTAAGTAAAGGAGTCACTGTTGCATCTACACCAAAGAGTACAGATTTAAGGGTATGTGTTCCTGGGCTATATCAGAAAGGATTTCTTTAATAGTAAAATTGTATTCCTTTTCAGTTGAAGCATAAACTCTCTGAGCAAAACCTCTAAGTTGAATATAGTCATTCCAAGTCAAATCTGATTTGTTACCCTTCCAAAGATGATAGGCCTCCTGCTTCACCAAATAAGCACGTCTACAATCATCATTGAACCAGGATTTGTCTTTTACAATGTACCTTAACAGACGAGGAAGGAACAACAGAATCAACGACATTGTACAATTGTGACCAATTTAAGCACAGACGATCACATGCCATATAGCTGACGTGTGTATTACCAACGAAATCAAGATATGATTGGATATCCCAACTGGAGAACCAACATTACTTATTCATAACGCCAGGGGAGTCGGTGTATACGAGGTACAAGCAGTTACCAGACCTGTGAGTAGCTTCACTTATGATTTACTCGCATTCATTAGAACTAGTAACAATCTGATTACATACTTTATTTTTTCTTTTATTTGGTTTAACTCATACTCTGTATAATTAAAACACAAATTATGCATATATATATATATATATATATATATATATATATAATGTGTGTAGGTGTGTAAATGTGTAGATATTCATAATTAAATATATATATAAATATATATATATATATATATATATATATATATATATATATATATATATATATATACATATATATATAAATATATATATATATGTATATATATAAATATAAATATATGTATGTATATATATATATAAATATAAATATATGTATACATATATATATATATATATATATATATATATATATATATATATATATGGATAGTCTTCATGATTAAGAAGTCATCTTCAAAATAATGCGAGAAGATAATTTGCGTAATACTTGGAGCTGACTACAGTTATCAACTGTAAAATTGATTTCCTATTAATTGAATAACATACTTCTCTAATGTATGTTTTGATCTGAAACAAATCTGTTCATAAGCGTGTTCTTCCAAGATGCATGA
>NC_090740.1:135242094-135252094 GCF_036898095.1 Palaemon carinicauda | reverse complement strand
AAAAAAATCTTTCTAGTTTTCTTTACTAGCTGAAGCCACTCTTTTCTTTTCATTGGTCTTGGCATTTCTAACTAGTTCATCTGCATTTCTGCTTAACTATATGTGCTCTTAAATTTTACGAATTGAGGGTTTTGGACTCCTTGATTTATATTTCCTGTCTCTGATTCTTATTGCATTGAATCTTTCTCAGTTGAACCATTTGGGTCAGGGAGTCCCATTTGGTATAATTTTTCTATGCAGTATACATTTCACTCTTTTTCCTTTATATATTTCGAAAAGGAGTACCGCTGTGTATATACAGTATGTTCCCAGTTCATCGTATTCTAAATTCTTGGTATACTCCTTGAGTTGTATCCAGATACGTCGTCTGTGATCGAGTTTATTTCTTTTTTACAATTTTCCTTTCTTTTAGATGAGGAATATTTACCTGAAACCTAAATATTCTGTGGTCACTATTGCCAATATTTTCGCCAACTAAGACAATGGATACTAAATTTTGTTCTGTTGTTGGCACAATATCTAGTATGTTGTTTTCCCTGGTTGGTTTATCGACCCACTGATGGAGGAATTCATTGATGACAAATTCTAGCAGCCTGTGTCCTTCTGTGTATGATGCAGAATTCATAGCGTCCCAGATTACTACTGCAGTGAAGTCTCCCATTAGAATAGCTTGCTTATTGTTCACTTGTCCAATCTGTCTGTATAGCTCTTCGTCCTGTTCTTGCGATTGATATGGTGGTCTGCATATTACTAGTATGGTCATGATATTTCCTATGGTTTTAATATTTGTATCTGTCACTTCATATTCGGTTTTTAAATGAATTTCTATTGGGTTTAGGGGATTTTTTAAATTAAACGCATTCTCCCTAAATTACTAGTGTTTTAGTTTTACTTTTATATCCATTATCAAAATTTTCTGCCAAATTTCCTCAATTTATTGTTGGGGATTTTCTAAGAGTCGAGTTTGTCCTTTGTCTACCGTGTTCCTTAATTAATTGTACAGGTTGAGCTTAGGTTGGTTACCGTATAATTTCTTGCCTTCTTCACTAAAGTGTATTTCATCTCTTTTGTATAATTTCCTCTTGCCGTAGAAAGTGTCCCAAGGATCTATAAAGTTAACTCTCCGTTTCTGGCATATGGACTTGAGCCATTCGTTTATCCTTATGGCCTTACTGAGGGTGAAGTGGATAATGTTTATTCTTGGGAGAAAACCTATAAATATTGTATTATTGGTCTTGTTCCTACCCAGTTCAGTAGTTTTTTACCTAGGTGTTTAACCAAAGGTTCTATTTGGCCAGCAGCATTCTTTCTTAGGAATAGATCGTTTCAGGTTTCCCTAGCAATAATAGTGATGTTCTTATTGTCTGTTGTAGCTTTACTAACTACTACTTCTATCTTCTGTTCGTTGACACCTGTATAGAACTTGACCTTTCTCATCTTTTATTTGCCGAAGTGCTACCCTTGGTCCTTTGCCATGGGATCTCCAATTAACACAGTCTCATCTTGCTCTTCCTCTGCTAACAGGGAGAATCTGTTTTTAGTGGCAGTTACATTTCTAAGCTGTTGTTTCATCTTGGCCTTTCCTGCCCTTCCTCTAGTGGGCTTTATGAACTCTCAGGTTTTGTTGATAATTATTTCCTCCCTAGGTTCTGTCTTTGATTTTACCTTATTTTGTATTTCTTGGATACTAGTCCCATTTTCTACAACAGAGAGAGACAAAGGAAAATCCCCTCTCCTTATTTCTTGCCTCTGGATCCAAGTGAGAGAGAGAGAGAGAGAGAGAGAGAGAGAGAGAGAGAGAGAGAGAGAGAGAGAGAGAGAGAGAAATCCCCTACCCTTATTTCTTGCCTCTAAATCGAAGCACTAGAGAGAGAGAGAGAGAGAGAGAGAGAGAGAGAGAGAGAGAGAGAGAGAGAGTGAGAGAGTGAGAGTGAGAGAGGAAAATTCTTTCCCTTTGTTGTTTGCCTCTTAATCGAAACATGAGAGAGAGAGAGAGAGAGAGAGAGAGAGAGAGAGAGAGAGAGAGAGAGAGAGAGAGAGAGAGAGAGAGAGGAAAATCCCCTGCCCTTATTTCTTGCCTCTTAATCGAACCATTAGAGAGAGAGAGAGAGAGAGAGAGAGAGAGAGAGAGAGAGAGGGGGGGGGGAAATCCCCTGCCCTTATTTCTTGCCTCTTAATCGAACCATTAGAGAGAGAGAGAGAGAGAGAGAGAGAGAGAGAGAGAGAGAGAGAGAGAGAGAGAGGGGGGGAAAAATCCCCTGCCCTTATTTCTTGCCTCTTAATCGAAGCATTTCAACGCCACTTAAGCAGACGCAACAGACGACGCTTTAACCTTATTCTGAGGCACACCAAATGAGCCTATTCACATGCCTGTCAGGCTCGCCCAGTGCTTCCGTGTGAGAGAGCCTGGCTCCACAGCGCTGGCTTGCGTTTGCTTCTTTTTCATCGCCTTCTCCAATGGATCTTTATCAATGGATCTCCCGTGTCGTTTTCGCAATACACACGGACATGGAGGCGTGGGCGCAAACACAAATGACATATTTCGAAGAGAGTTTAGAGACACAATAGTAACATAATAATAGAACCTAATTAAGAGGTGAAGAAAATCGATAGAGATTGAGATATTACAGTCCCTTAATTATTAACAGTAAATGACTACTAAGACCCGGTGTCAATGAACAGAGGGACATAGTATTCGAAAAAACACTGAAATATTCTTCTAGAAAGACTGAAATGTCTTCCAAAATATTACTTACATTGTCAATTATTTATTATTCAGCTTATATAGTAAATGCTTTCCGTTGCAAGTACAGTATACGATTCAAACCCTACGGATTTATTACGGAATTGTAAAAATAATTTCACTACAGTAAAAACCCACTTAACAGTGGAAGGACTTAGTGAACGAAGTATGTACTAACGTCTAAAAAGGCGTTACTTTATGGAAACTTAAATACCAAATAATGAGATGCATAAGCCAATGTCTCTTGATAGTTACGAAACAGATAATAAAGTACCCTGTTAAAAAATTGAATGAAAAAAAAAAAAAGGTAAATTCCTGGCAACAAATATTCCAGGATTTTTACCGTTTTAAAAACAGATATATTAACGTAATGGAGTGATATTATGGCTATCAACTCGTTAAAGATAATGACAATATGATAAAATTGCGGTCGCCTGTATTGTATTGAGATACGGCTGAGAACAGTTATGTTTTATATGGAGAATTCCCGATTAAAATTGCGTGTTTTTTTTTTTTTTTTTTTTTTCCAGTGGACGCAGACGCACGGCAAAGTTGAGATTTATTTACCTAGACGTTACTGGCCTCTGGGAAAGTTGGGGACGACATATGACGGCCTCAACGGAAACAAAAGGACCTGCATCCCAAAATGACCCACATCTTACCAGACAATGAAAAAAAAAAAAAAAAAAAAAAAAAAAAAAAAAAAAAAAAAAAAAAGAGGCCCCAGTTTGAGCCCAAAGTTATTAGGGACTTTTTGGGAGTAAGGCGGAAATAACTTAGGAAGATGAGAAAAAGGAGAAAGGGAGGTGGACAAAGGTGACATTGCAGGTATGATGACGAGTAGTAGGTTGGCTAGGGCACCAGCCACCCGTTGAGATACTACCACTAGAGAGGTATGGGGTCTTTTGACTGACCAGACAGTACTACATTTGATCCTTCTCTCTGGTTACGGCTCATTTTCCATATGCCTACACACACACACTGAATAGTCTGGCCTATTCCTTACATATCCTCCTCTGCCCTCATACACCTGACAACACAGATTACCAAACAATTCTTCTTCACTGTAATGAGTCAGAGGCTACTTTCCTCTTGGTAAGGGTAGAAGAGACTCTTTAGCTATGGTAATCAGCTCTTCTAGGAGAAGGACACTCCAAAATCAAACCATTGTTCTATAGTCTTGGGTAGTGCCATAGCCTCTGTACCATGGTCTTCCACTGTCTTGGGTTAGAGTTCTCTTCCTTGAGGGTACACTTGAACACACTATCCTATCTTATTTCTCATCTTCTTGTTTTGTTAATTTTTCTATAGTTTATATAGGAGATATTTATTTCAATGTTACTCTTAAGATATTTTATTTTCCTCTTTTCCTTTCCTCACTGGGCTATTTTTCCTGTTGGGGCCCTTGGGCTTATAGCATCCTTCTTTTCCAACTAGGTTTGTAGCTTAGCAAGTAATAATAATAATAATAATAATAATAATAATAATAATAATAATAATAATAATAATAATAATAATAATAATAATAACAGGATGTAAGAGTGTAAAAAGAGAATTAAGATATAAACCAGTCAAAGATATTTCATAAGAGATTGTCACGTAAGCCTTACAATAATCTGTAATGTGAATTAGATTTACTGGACTCGTGAGGGTTTTCTACTGAATACCAAAAAAAAAAAAAAAAGTGAGTCTTTAATAATAATATTAGATTAAAAACTTTAATATTACAATTACATTCAAAGCGAGATATTTATATGGTCATATTTTGAAAATATGCTTTTATAAATACGGCAGTTTGGGCGCATTTCAGATACCTGCAAGTGAGGTAACTTTATCATAAAGCAAATTTAACGACAATCAATTATTGATGATTGTAATAAAAAACACCAGATAGGTTACAATTGTGCATGAATCTACTTTCAAAAAGAAAACAAAATGTCTTTAAATAAAATTTAAAATTAATTCACAATTGAAAATACGAAATGTGACTTTTCTTATATGAGTTTACTTTCATAATTGATAGTAACTGAGAAAAATATAACTGTGTTCTTTCTTTCTATAAGCATGGGCGAGAGAGAGAGAGAGAGAGAGAGAGAGAGAGAGAGAGAGAGAGAGAGAGAGAGAGAGTGTAGATTTATGGAACAAAGTTCTGCGGAAGACCGGGTGAAGTCACGAGAGAAATAACTTCGTGAAGATCTAATAACTTTCCTTTCATAAATGGCCTCTTGCAACTTTACCATAAAACGGAAATGTTTATGTTTATAATGGCCTCAACGCTTCTCTCTCTCTCTCTCTCTCTCTCTCTCTCTCTCTCTCTCTCTCTCTCTCTCTCTCTCTCTCTTTCACTGCAAAATGAATAGATACTTTGAATTATCTCAAATACTAAATAATAACTACAATTCATTCAATATCATGTAATAAAACTTGACAATTGGATTGTATTTCCAAACAATGAATATTCAATTCTTTTGTTAAATGTCTTTAATTAATATTTCGATAATGGCCAGCCAATAATGACAGAAATAGAGTAATTAATCAACTAAACACCATTATAACTGTTATGATAACCTTAATTTATGGAATTCTTTACAAAATATGACCAGCAATTAAATGAAATATGGGATGGTGATGTAAGATTTAATTTGGCACTAGCTACCCACCCCCAAGCCCACATCTCTCTCTCTCTCTCTCTCTCTCTCTCTCTCTCTCTCTCTCTGTCCTAATGCAAATGCGATCCATTGGAACGCCCTTTTACCGATGATCGCCACACTGGGGTTCGAGTTCCGCTCACTCGTTAGTTCCTTTAGTGTCTGCAACTTCACCATCCATGTGTGCTAAGGATGGGGTTTTGGGGGAGCCTAGAGGTCTATCTGCTGAGTCATCAGCAGCCATTGCCTTACCCTCACTGGGTGGAGAGGGGTCTTGGGCGATGATTATATATAAATATAGTCAGTTTCTAAGGCATTGCCCTACTTGCTAGGGCAATGTCATTGTTTTATGCCTTTGCCATTCACGAGTGGTCTTTAAATCTTTAAACATAGGAACTTCTGCAGGTGTTGAAATACTTCGTATCATCTCTGCAAGGGCAATAGTATGCTCACGTCCTTTCGTCCGCCAATGAGAATCAACGGTTGCTGGAGTCAAGAAAAAGCGATAAGTGTTGGATAATCACCTTCAAAAGAACTTTCCAAGGAAGCTAAAGACTATCATTCTGGTGCCACTTATACCGCCCACCTCACCAGCAGGAGTAGCAATATATATATATATATATATATATATATATATATATATATATATATATATATATATATATATATATATATATACATATATATGCGTATATATAAATATATATACATATATATATGTATATATATGCATATATATAATATATATATACATATATATATATATATATATATATATATATATATATATATATATATTTGTGTGTATGTTTGTATGTATGTTGACCATAAGCTTTGAGGCAACACATTTGCAATGGATTTTAAAGGAAGACCCAAATCCTTCCAACCTAAATTAAGTCTTTGCATCAAATTTGTCATCTTTACGATGAAGAACAAATAAGTTTTACCTGATTCCATGAAGCAGTTAAATGAATATAGGTAAGCTACAAAAAATAGATGTACAAGTGCAGTATTGGTGTTCATTGTACAATAGATCATATATGTAGCCTATAACTATATACGTTTATCAGATGATATTTCCCCCTTTCCAGAAAAAAAAAATAATTTTGTTTTTCTCCATAAAAATAAAAAAAGAAAAATTATCATTAATTCATATCAACGACCAAATAAACAAGTACAACACTATTTTTAGGGATGTTGGTTTTGCAACGCTTTCACTTTCCGCTCAGGTCTAAATGGATTTTAACAGGCAACAAAAGCTTACTGTTCCAGTCCAATGTGGATGTGGGATTGTGGGAATGGCACATAATCTACATGAGTCATCAGTAGCCATAGCCTTGCTTTCTTAGGTTTCATATGGGTGGAGATGAACTTTGGCTTCTATTACGTCTGTACCAGTATTCATTTGATCTTCGTTTGTGTAAATTCTAACTCTGGGCAATCGTGTGTATGTGTAATGACTTGGTCCTACTATCTGCCGCTTATAAGTGACCTTTAAATCTCCATAAAGGAAAAATTAAAGATCGCCCGAGAAATGATGACAAGTCTTATTCGAAGTCATTGACGAATTCAGAGTGATATGATAGACAAATTACATCAACATAGCTTACAGTAGTTGATAATTGATTAATAAAACCAAATTGATCGGTTCAATGAATTATAACATCTATATATCATTAACGACAAACCATCGAAGTGTGTTTACAATTGTTATCCAAGCAAGTGATAAAAATTATTAAACGAGATTTTAATGAAACTGTTATTGACATTCCAGAAGAAAATATCAAATTTGAACTTTCCAGGAGAACTAGAAATAAAACTACTTATGATTTCCATAGGACGTTACTTTTGAATAAAAAAGTAAAATCAACCATCACTTACTAATTTCTACCTCAAATCTATCAAACAACAACAACAGCAACAACAACAACACACACCTGAGTTATATTGAAATATTTTTCTAGATCACACATCAAGCGGAGTTCCCTTTCTGTTACCAACTCAGAAAATGTTTAGAAAGGATTATTAGATCAGAGGTTGATTGGTAACTTAAACTGTAATTCCCTCTTGTACTTTATCTGTTCCCTTTTATTTTGTTCTTAAACTGGAAGCAGACATCTCTAATCATTATCAAGTTGCGTTAATTATGAGAATCACTAATTATTGTCCAGTTGATGTAGTAATTAAGAGAATCCATAATTATTGCCATGGTGATGTGAATCCACCATAGTCAACATATTAATTATTGTTTATATCAGTTTAAGGGTAATTATGGTTACATCTATTATAAGCGTTCTTCATTCTTCATACTCTATTATTTTCATACTTCTCATTTTTTTTTTTTAATTCTTATATTTTATTACATGTTCATTCAAATTTTCATTTTCCTTGATAACATTAATATGAATATTAAGTCAAGGTTCTATTATGTGAATAGTTTTTTAGTAAAATGATCTTCCTTTTTTACTTTAATAACAGCAGGTTTCATTCTTCTTCTTACAGTAAATTTCTTGTTTAATCGATTCCTAGCAAGATGCAATTCAAAAGATACGTTGCTGCTTTTATTGACTAACTGGATTTTTGCTTGTTTGTTTTTTACGATCATGGGCGTCCCCATTCAGAGAAACTATGAAATGATCTTCTAAAATTTAGGAATGGTGATGTCCTGAAGGTTAAGAGGAAAAGTTATGATGCACTGTGCATGTTTAATATTCAGCAAAAAAACCTTTGTCGTAAAAGATGAGGGGCCATAGAAAATAGTGTTCTTCTGTTTCCACGCAATTATTATTATACTTACAGACGTTACAAGTTTTAACTTATTCCCTCCAACCACTCAATCAATCCCCAAAAAAAGAGTTGTCATAGTTCATTAGTTTAATATATATATATATATATATATATATATATATATATATATATATATATATATATATATATATATGTATATATATATATGTATATATATACAGTATATATATATATATATATATATATATATATATATATATATATATATATATATATGTATATATATATATATGTATATATATACAGTATATATATATATATATATATATATATATATATATATATATATATCATCTCTTCCTACGCCTATTGACGCAAAGTGCTCGGTTAGATTTCATTAGTCGTCTCTACCTGGAGTTTTTAAATGAATCCTTTTCCATTCATCATCTCCTTCTGCACGCTTCATAGTCCTCATCGTAAGTAGGCCTGGGTCTTCCAACTCTTCTAATTTCTCTTGGGGAATGTGAAGAGCATTCCCAAACAATATCCATCTACCCCTCACCATGATCTCATCCACATACGAGTATATCATTCAAGTTATCTTAATTATAGTTTCATTTCTATTCCTGTCCTGCCGTTTAACTCCCAATATTCTTCTGAGGGCTTTGTTCTTAAAACTACAAAATCTGTTGAATATTGCTTCATTATCATAACATGACTCATGTCCATAATATTGTGGGAAAGATAGGAAAATGGGTAAAAGAATTCCTGCAAAACAGAAAACAGATAGTGGTTGCAAATGACGAGAAATCAGATGAAGCCCAGGTAATATCTGGTGTGCCACAAGGTACGGTATTAGCTGCACTGCTGTTTGTTATTATGATCTCAGACATAGACTGTGATGTTGAAAAATCCGTAGTGAGAAGTTTCGCCGATGACACAAGAATAAGTAGAGAAATTACTTGAGATGAAGATAGGAACTCACTACAAAGAGATCTAAACAAAATATATGAATGGGCGGAGATAAATAGGATGGTATTTAACTCCGATAAATTCGAATCAATAAATTATGGAAACAGAGAAGGAATGGTGTATGCATACAAGGGACCTAATAACGAGACAATCACAAACAAGGAAGCAATTAAAGACCTTGGTGTAATTCTAAATAGGAATATGTTATGCAACGATCAAATAGCAACACTGTTGGCTAAATGTAAAGCAAAAATGGGAATGTTATTCAGACACTTTAAAACAAGAAAAGCTGAACACATGATTATGCTTTACAAAACTTATGTGCGTAGTACACTCGAGTACTGCAATGTGATATGGTACCCACACTACCAAAAGGATATTGCGCAAATAGAGAGTGTACAAAGGTCCTATACTGCTAGAATAGAAGAAGTTAAGGAGCTTGACTACTGGGAAAGACTGCAATTTTTAAAACTATACAGTCTAGAAAGGAGAAGAGAACACTACATGATAATACAAGCATGGAAGCAAATAGAAGGAATTACTGAAAACATCATGGAGCTTAAAATATCAGAAAGAGCAAGCCGAGGTAGATTAATAGTGCCAAAAAATATTCCAGGTAAACTGAGAAAGGCGCACAGGATATTAATCCACTACGCATCAGCATCGATAATGCAGCGACTATTTAATGTGCTGCCAGCTCATCTAAGAAACATATCAGGAGTGAGCGTAGATGTGTTTAAGAATAAGCTCGATAAATACCTAAGATGCATCCCAGACCATCCAAGACTGGAAGATGCAAAATACACAGGAAGATGCATTAGCAACTCTCTGGTGGATATACGAGGTGCCTCACACTGAGGGACCTGGGGGAACCCAAACAAAAAATAAG
>NC_090740.1:135219594-135224594 GCF_036898095.1 Palaemon carinicauda | reverse complement strand
ATCCTGGGGAGTGATGCTGTTCACACGGATGAGCAATATTCGAGAGAGTATGAAATATAGGATTTGAAGAAGTAGAGAATCATTCTAGTGCAATTGGCTATGGATGTAAAATGCACAAACTTTAAAAACATAATAACGACTATGATATTCACGTCTACCAGGACTTGCAGGTTCATTTTGCATTTATACGAAACGAAGAGCTTCATTCTTTATATGGTGGAACGTATGAGTGCCAAAAAATTTTCAATAAATACAAAATGCACTATCTGGTTTTGTCGGCGAATAGCTATTTTACCAATAAATCAATAATTATATGACAGATCTCTAAACTTCACAAAATCAATCAACCATGAACAATATTTGCTGTAAATATATTGTGTAATTAATATGATATCAAACACAGAGCAGTCTCAGACACTAAAGAATATCCTCAGAGTCATTCAAATCAAAGCGGCACCAAAATTAATTTGAAAACATCTGCCATAATAATCTACAAGGTCAAGTTTAACTTGGATACAACTATTCGCTTTCAAAATGTTGTTACATATGGTAAACAGGAAGTGTATCTAGTCATTGTTGGCCATATCAGGAGGTAGAATAAATATGAATTAATTCTTTTTTTATTAGTCCCTTCATAACTATTGGTATGTTTAATATAACAATAATAATAATAATAATAATAATAATAATAATAATAATAATAATAATAATAGTAATAATAAAAATGATAATAATAATAATAATAATGATAATAATAATAATAATAATAATAACAAAATAATAGTAATACTAATAATAATAATAATAATAATAATAATGATAATAATAATAATAACAATAATAGTAAAAATTATAATGAAAATAATAACATTAATAACATTAGTAATAATAAAAATGATGATGATAATAATAATAATAATAATAACAATAATAATAATAATATTAATGAGTTACTCTAAAGTAACTCGTGCTGGAGTTTCTATATAAATCATCCCCAAATATTCAGGGATATGACAAATTAGTTTAATTGGGGCTTAACCTGCCGAGGGTCCACAGCGTAACACCGTAGCCATAATTCCTCGGCCACTAATCTATGAGTGGCGTATTAACGAACCGGTTTGTGGAAAAAAAAAAAAAAAAAAAAAAAAAAAAAAAAATATAATAATAATAATAATAATAATAATAATAATAAAGCATAACTTTATTTTGAAAGAAAGAATTATCATCACCAGATGGTGTGGGATAATCCTTTGTCGTATCTTAAAATAATGGAATTTAAAAAAAAAAAAAAAAAAAAAAAAAAAATTGGAATTTCGTCATTAAATCTGGAATGTTCTAAGCAAGGCTTAAATACCGGGGAATTACTGATTGTCCCCCTCCACACAAAAAAAAAAAGAAAAAAAAAGAAAAATAAATAAATAAAAAAATAAAAAATAAAAAATAAATAAATAAATAAACTGGCTAACTTCACGAATATATCTTAGATTTAATAATAATAATAATAATAATAATAATAATAATAATAATAACAACAACAACACATTTTTGTTGCAGTGTGTGGATGCATATAATCAAATGATATGAACAAAATATAAGCAAAATCATATGATATATACCATATATATCGAATATATGTTTACAAATACATTAAATTATGCGCAATATGCTGTAATCTCCCTTCCCTTTAGGTTATAAAAAGAGGAACGCTATGCTATCAATTTCAGATAGTTTGCTTTCTTCTCCCTAGTAAGTAACAAACTCACGCATATTACCAACCAAAACAACATAGCATGCAGAACACCTACTTCATACAAACGACGGAGAGAAATACCAGAGTCAAGTGTGGACAGATCAATACAAACGTATTAATAATACAAGTGCCCCTTTCTATTTTTGTCGCAGGCAGCAGAGAAAGGACCAAGAAACGGAAGGTTGGTGTTGCATTTCACAATAAAAGCCTCTGACGGTGTTATCGCAGCAATGTTTTTGCTCTTGCTTCTAAAGTTACATCTATATTACTTTTCTCCTTTTAAAGGTTTAAAGGCCGATCATGAATGGCAGAAACAAGGGACAGTGATATTGACCTAGCAAGCAGAGCAATGAACTAGAGGGCTGATTATATATACATATGATCAGCGCCCAAGACTTCTCTCCACCCTAGATAGGACCAAGGAGAGCGAGGCAATGGATACTGATGACTCAGCAGATTGACATATAGGCTCCCAATAACGCCAAATGCTTAACTCTAAAGGATGTTGAGATTGCAGCGATCAAAGGAACTAACGAGTTTGAGCGGGACTCGAATCCCAGTCTGGCAATTACCAGTCATGGACGTTACCAAATCGGCCGCTACAACCCCCCTTACTGCTGTTTTCAGAACTCCTGCAGCAAATACCGGTTATTCGGTGAGGAATGAGTTCTATTCGTTTGAAATATTTTACAATATACTTAGAAGCATCACTTTCAACTAAAATCGGTAAGAACAGAACCATTCGCACGCCTAAATGTCAATTTAAGGAGGCGAAGGGTGAAATTGAAAGGTCATAACAGAAAACTAGTAAAGAACATCTGACTACTTATCTATGAACATATAAATCCTTCATCTTTCAATCTTATGTGACATTTGCAGAAAGTTTACCATTTCCGTTTCTCTTCTCCGTCACGTTACAAGATAACTTTTTTTTCCTAATTGCTTCAATTACAATTTGCATATTTCATTCCAGTGAGTCATGACAAAGCATTTAATTATTAGTATCTTAATCCAGCAGACAAATACACCGACTTCTCTCAGTTAGCTTCAAAATTGCAGCACGATCTTCAAGATTTCATTTATGAAAACGAGAAATAACAATTTAACGATGGGTAAAATGAAAGAGAGAGAGAGAGAGAGAGAGATAGAGATGCAACATACTTACGATATATATATGTGTGTGTATAATGTATATTTACATATAAACATATATATATATATTATATATATATATATATATAGATATATATATATATATATATACATATATATATATATATATATATATATATATATATATATATATATAGATATATATATATACATATATATATATATATATATATATATATATATGTATATATATATATATATATATATATATATATATATATATATATCAGCGCATCCATGGAGGGAATCAATAACATAAAGCTAGAAAGTCCCATTTCCAAATTGGATGAACACGGAAGACGAACGCCAAGAACTTATCTGACAAGAGAAATCCTCTAAGTTATTAAATTCATAAAAGAAAAAAAAAACGTGTCTGTGGAGAATTTACTCGTCCGTCTCCTGGTTTTCATCTCCACTTACGCAAGAAATGATATCTATGCTCCTATTATATAGTCTGCTAGGCGCTGCTGGGCTACACCTTTTAGTCCATTGTTTAGGTTGCTTTCTCTGCAACAATTTCTTAACAATATTAGATGTTTTGCAATTCTAAAGAAATCAAACATTTAATAATAGCACAAATAAAGCCGACAATCATAAACATTAATTTGCGGTAGATTTATGACTGTTATGGGCATTATTATTATTATTATTATTATTATTATTATTAGTAGTAGTAGTAGTAGTAGTAGTAGTAGTAGTAGTAGTAGTAGTAGTAGTAATATAAACAGACACTTCCATTCGTAGAGGTACTACTAGAAATAAGGAAGAACTTCCATTTCATCATTGCCTGTATCACAAGCCGCTCATTCTAATCTTGAATATGGCTTAATGTCAAGGGCAATGCCTTTTAACTTCTTCAGCATCATATATAATCGATAAACAAAGAAATCATGTATCTTAACACAGGGATGAGAATTTCACCTCCCTTTAAGATGTTTGTCGCATGATACACTAAATATTATATGTATATGTATATATGTATATATATATATATATATGTATATATATAATGTATTTATATATATATACATATATAAATATATATGTCTATCTATCTATATATACATACATATATATATATATATATATACATATATATACATATATATATATGTATATATATATATATATATTTATATATATATATATATATATATATATATACTGTATATATATATATATATATATATATATGACACGTGATTGCTGCTGTAGCCCCCCAAACCCACCATTCTTAACTCACAGGATGGTTAGGTTGAAGACACTATAAGAAACTATGGAGCATGAACGGGTCTCAAGCTTCCTTCCAACGCATTGCCATGCAGGGACGTTTCCAATAGGCACCCTAATAGGGATTTAGTTCATTGCTAAAATTAGGGGGTTTATAGTTGTCAGAGTGAGCAGAATCAGTAGCATGTCAGTCTAACAAAGTTAGCAGTCAATGAATCTGAAGTCTGAATCCATGGATCCATTTACGTGAAAATATAATTTTGTCTACGTCCTTTATAAAAAGTAAGAAAAAAATATTCAATCAAAATAGTTATGTATTCAATATAATACTGTTTCTTTGGCACTTTGAATCATGATATATCTTTGGGTCCGTATACCCAAAATCAGTCAAGTAGGGACCTAAATATCTTGGCCTACGAACTTTCTCTTATCTGCACTACTTAAATTCATGAAACACGAGGTGCAACATTGATGTGCGCCATTGCGAAGGGGTATGGCGTCAGATTGATCCCCTTAGTAGCTCTGACGGTTCCTTTAAAGGTTTAAATGTCGTTCATGAATGGCCGAGGCAAAGAACAGTAACGATACCCTGCGCCTAGATACTGACCATATATACACATGATCAGTGATTTGTCGTTTGAAATCAGCTTTAGTTGTTGGAACCGCCGTCCTCAAACATGTATCAATTATTATCATTATTCCTTGCTAAGTTGGATGCTATAAGCTCAGGGGCCCCAACACTGAAAATAGCCCAGTGAGGAAAGGATACAAGGAAAAATAAAATATTTCAAGACCAGTAACAACATTTAAATAAACATATAATAATAAATAAATAAAAACTTTAACA
>NC_090740.1:135212094-135214594 GCF_036898095.1 Palaemon carinicauda | reverse complement strand
ATACTAATCCAGCCTCCAGTTAAATTAGCAAGTATATTTTGATGATGGATAACGGTCTCCGAAATTATGTCTCATGGGTTGGATGAACATAAAAGTTACAGAAAATATGATGTCCAGTAATTAAAGAATACACCAAGATCTTAGACTCTTGGAGACTGTATAAGAATGGAACAGATGGTGAAAGGCGGCGAGAAATTGGTCAGAACAATCCCAAGAAAAACAACAACAAAACAAGGACAAAGACCTATGAGAAGGCCCATAAAAGTACGCAAATATGTATATGCGAGCCTAGGCCGTGTGGAAATTCGAGCAGAACACTCGAATGAAAATAATTTCTCACAGTAAAGGAAGAATTTGTTGATAAGTTTTGATTTTGATAATCAGATTAATTTCAATCAATAACTGGACTACTGCCACAACGCTCTAAATATTCAAATGAATTAAACATATCAACAGCAATCTTTTCCTCTGCCATTTAATAGCAACATAGTCTGGCTTACAATGGATTTTTTTTTATAAAATGCTCGTTGGTAATCTCAAAACTTTTTGGTTCATCAACGTCGTCCTTATCAAGGTGGTGATCCTATTAAAAAAAAAACATTTATTTTTCCTTCCATTTTCTCTCTCTTGCTGTGTCTGTAAATCATAAATAATTTATACAAACTCTCGAAAAAATATCCGAACTAAAGCTACAATATAACAAACAACTCTTAAAAATGTTAGAATCTCTCTCTCTCTCTCTCTCTCTCTCTCTCTCTCTCTCTCTCTCTCTCTCTCTCTCTCTCTCGATGACCTTTATGACTCCCTTCCGAGATGTCATGGTCACCGTGATGAAGGGCAAACAACAAGATCGTGTCCGCAGCTCCCTATCTTGGGTTTTGTTTACGCAACTCAAATATTTAGAAAGGTGGGGCACTGCTTGTTTAAAGAAGGGGGGGGGGGAGGGGGTTACTCGAAGGAGCAAGGGACTGGAGGCGGTGGTTATGCTTCCACAACGAAGCTTCTTGGGCAATGCTGAAAGGGAGACCTCATTGGGAAGTGTAATTCGGTGCGTGTGGCAGTAGGACGCACGGATTTCCAAGGAAACAATAATCATCTTAAATTATTATAAGTCAAGAACCGAGTAACGAATCCTTTTAATTAGTCAGCATGACAAAAAAATTTTTTTTTGCAATAATGCTTACTATATCATAATATGCAGTCTTACTTCCATTGACATTTCATGTTTACTTAACTTTTCTATCTTCATGTGAACGACTAATTTTAGTACATAATTGATTTCGTCATGATTTATCCATTTCGATGTCAAAATTAAATTCATTTATGAAATTATATTGCATGCTGTTTAAAAACGTATTCCTGTATCTAGTAGAAAGACAATTTATTGTATATATCATGATTTTCCAGTTCAGAGACATAATAAACGTAACACATCTACCATTTCTGTTATAAACAATGGTAGCCAGATCTTTTAACTTTAGTGTTAACGTTGAACAAAAAAAACTTTCACATCCTTAATAGACAGCACAAGTATTGCATTTGATTATTATATATCCCTACTAATATCATTTTCATCAGTCAAAAGAGAATATGAGCTATATTGACAGCCTATATGATAAAAATTAGAGGCTCGATTCGTTATTGAGAAGGATCTTACTCGCCCTCTTAAATCCAAATACTGTAGGTCTCTCTAGTCAGAAACTGATGAATTATGTATGTGTTATTTATTTGACAGTGGTGGCTCATTACTTGTGGAAAGAAGTGCAAATAGCAGCCACCCACTTATATTACGTCTTCTACTATTTGGAATAGGCTTGAGGCATGTACCATAATTTATAAAATTATGGCATCATCCACCTTTAATCTATAGATTTTGATCTTTACTACATAAGTTAATCATTATGAATTCCAATTTCATTGAGTAATATTATCTCCAATGGAAAATTAGTGTGTTATCTTATTGGCATTACATTTAAATCATAAAACCCTAACATTCATGAATCAGGAATCAATAAGAAACAGAACTCTAAATCAATAACAAGGAAACATGAAAATTTGTGATTGATTTTTATGCCATTTTTGAGATGCCATGTTTGTGCTCTATCATCTGACATCTCTATAATATAATATCGAAATTATTTAATTTGAGTGCCATTATCATTTCAGGCCATAATCTAAGATTAGCCGACCACGATGCGAGGTTACCATTGAAGACCTTCCTACTGCAAAAGCATATTATCACTCCAAAGGAACATCGTTATCCATAGGGATGATAGGATTTTAATCACTTATGTTTTGGAAAAAAAGGCTACTTGTCAAAACGTAATTATTCTGCAAGACAAAACCACAATCATATTTAGGTAGTCAACATTACTTGGGATGATCACAAATTCACAAATATAGAGAAAGACTATGACTTGGCTATTTATAGAGGATGTGAAACCCACAAGGATAAAGGTACATTTCATTTTATATATAGACAGATCAGTACATTCATTCA
>NC_090740.1:135199594-135207094 GCF_036898095.1 Palaemon carinicauda | reverse complement strand
ACATATTTATATATTTATATATGTATATATATAAATATATATATATATATATATATATATATATATATATATATATATACATATATATATATATATATATATATATATATATATATATATATTTATATATACATATACATATATATATATACATATATATACATATATATATATATATATATATATATATATATATATACACATACATATTTAATGGATATAAGACGTTATGTTCCAGATTTCAAAATGTTGAAGAAAAACCCATTGAACCAAGAAGAAGAAAATCCGTCACAGTCACATATCCAGGAGCGTGTACCCGGTCCCCTCCTCGCCACACATACACCACTACATTAAGGAAACAATAACAAATGAAAAGTATTGTCAAGAAAATTAAAATGACGGGAACAACACATATGAAAAATAAACGTAAGAGGAAAGCTCTAAATTCGAAGGTTGTGTAATGGCTGAGTCGAATATATTTCAGAAAATAAATATCTGGTATCGGTGTTTTTTTTTTTTTTTTTCACTTCTCATTCATCTTAAAGGTTTAAAGGCCGCTCATGAATGGCAGGGACAAGGGACAGTGACATTGCCCTATCGAGCAGGACAACACCCTAGAGACTGACCATATACACATATGATCAGCGGCCAATCCCGCTCTCCACGCAAGCTAAGACCAAAGGGAGCCAGCCAATGGCAGCTGATAATTCAGCAAATAGACTTATAGGCTCCCCCTAATCTCCCCCCCCCCAAACCTTACTTCACAAGGGTGGTGAGGTTGCAGCGACCAAAGGAACAAACGAGTTTGAGCGGGACTCGAACCCTAGTCTGTCGACCACCAGTCAGGAACGTTGCCACATCGGCCAGCACAACACTTTCTGGAAAGGAAACAGTGATGGAAATTTCATCTATTGCATCCTAGTAATGCAATAATGAAATGAGAGAAAACCAAAAGAGAAAACTTAATAAAAGGTAGGAAACAAAATGAAGAGAAAACTAAAAGACAAAACCAAAAGAAGGGAGGAAACCAAATAAGAGAAAACCTAAAGAGAGAAAACCAGAAGAAAAAAACCAAAAGAAGAGAGGATATCGAAAGAAAAGAGAAAACCCGATGAAAGAAAACCAAGAGAAGAGAGGAAATCAAAAGAAATGAGAAAACCGGAAGAAAGAAAACCAAAAGAAAAGAGAAAACCAGAAGAAAGAAAACCAAAAGAAAGAAAACCAAAAGAAGAGAAAACCAGAAGAAAGAAAACCAAAAGGAGAGAGGAAACTAAAAGAAAAAAGAAAACCAGAAGAAAGAAAACCAAAAGAAGAGAGGAAACCAAAAGAAAAGAGAAAACAAGAAAAAAAGAAAACCAAAAGAAGAGAGGAAACCAGAAAAAGAAAACCAAAAGATAGGAAACCAAAAGGAAAGAGTAAACCAGAAGAAAGAAAACCAATAGAAGAGAGGAAACCAAAAGAAAAGAGAAAAACAAAAGAAGAGAGGAAACTAAAAGAAAAGAGAACACCACAAGAAAAAAAAACCAAAAGAGAGGAAACCAAAAGAAAAGAGAAAAACAAAAGAAGAGAGGAAACTAAAAGAAAAGAGAACACCACAAGAAAAAAAAACCAAAAGAGAGGAAACCAAAAGAAAAGAGAAAACCAGAAGAAAAAAAACAAAAGAAGAGAAGAAACCAAAAGAAAAGAGAAAACCAGAAGAAACAACACCAAAAGAAGAGAGGAAACCAAAAGAAAGAAATCCCAAAGAAGAGAGGAAACCAAAAGAAAAGAGTAAACCAGAAGAAAGAAAACAAAAAGAAGATAGGAAACCAAAATAAAAGAGAAAACCAAAAAAAAACTGAGGAAACCAAAAGAAAAGAGAAAACCAGAAGAAAGAAATACCAAAGAAGAGAGGAAACCAAAAGAAAAGAGTAAACCAGAAGAAAGAAAACAAAAAGAAGAGAGGAAACCAAAAGAAAAGAGTAAACCAGAAGAAAGAAAACAAAAAGAAGAGAGGAAACCAAAATAAAAGAGAAAACCAAAAAAAAAAAACTGAGGAAACCAAAAGAAAAGAGAAAACCAGAAGAAGAGAGGAAACCACTCCCGTTTTCATTCTGGAACGGAGCGCAGGAAACCTGGACAGACAAAACTAATAGCAGACTCAATCCTGGAACTGAAATATTTGTAGCCTGCGAGACATAAAGCGGATATGCTGGGAAGGTCAAAACTGGGTCATGCTTCGGAACCAATTCCTGACCCAGGTCAAACGGATGCTGTAGGAGATCAGTGTTGGCTATTAATTGCAATCTGTTTGGCTTTTTCTAAGCGCCACGAACGATTAAAAACTTCAACTTAAGCAAGATGTACAGCTTCGCCTATTGCACGATATGAAGTTTTCCCTTGTGTGTATAAATCTTTAACTAATGGAACAAAGCCCTCAGAAGGATATTAGGCGTTAAATGGCAGGACAAGATTAGAAATGAAACTGAGTACCATATGTGGATGAGATCCTGATGAGAGGTAGATGGAGATGGTTTGGGCATGCTCTTCGTACTCCCCGAGAGAGATTAGTTCACCAAACGTTCAGCTGGGCTCCACAAGTGACTAGAAGAGTTGGGAGACCCAGGCCTACATGGATGAGGACTATGAAGCACGAAGTAGGAGATGAATGGAGAAGTATTGAATTAAAAGCTCAAGATAGAAACGACTGCGAAATCTAACCGAGGACCTTTGTGCCAATAGGCGTTGGAGGAGATGATGATGACTAATGGAAAAATACAGCTTTCCCTACTGCGTGATTTAGAATTTAACTTATGGGTGATCCTAACTTTGAACTAATGAAAGATTTATTGCTACATCTACTCCACGATATCAATATCAAGTTTCAGCTAACAGTTGATGCTACTAGACAAGCTAAAACCCTAGCTGGAAAAGCAAGATGCTATAAGCCCAAGGGCTCCAACAGGGAAAAATAGCCCAGTGAGGAAAGGAAATAAGGAAATAAATAAATTAACAATATATCATTCTAAAAACAGTAACAGCGTCAAAAAACATATGTCCTATATAAACTATTAACAACGTCAAAAACAGATATGTCATATATAAACAATAAAAAGACTCATGTCAGCCTGATCAACATACAGCTTCCCCTATTGCACGATATGAAATTTAATTCATGGGTGGTGTAAAGCTTCAACTAATGAAAGATTTATAGCTTTGCCCACTGTAAAATTTAAAACTTAACTCATGGGCAATGTAAAGTTTCAACAGCTTCGCCCATTACACGATATAAAGTTTCAACTCACAGGTGACGCAAAGCTTCAACTAATGAAAGAGTTATAGCTTTGCCTTCTGGAAAAAAATGTAAAAATTCAACTCCTGGAGGATGCAAAGCTTCAACTAAGTTACCCTCATTTCACAAGGCTTTACTCAACAGGTGATGAAAGTTTCAACTATTATAAAATTTAAAGATCTGCCTACTGCAGGATATACAATTTTACACCACAAGTGTTGCAAAACCCCACATAGCACAATATTTACTGTTTTACCCATTACATGATATAAACTTTTACCTCGTGGGTGTTGTAAAGCTTCAAGTAATGCAATATTCATAGCTTCGCCTACTGCATGATACAATATTTGTCTCCTGAGTCATGCAAAGTTTTAACTAATGAAAGATCTACACCCTCCTTTACTGCACGATATAAAATCATTAACTTGATAAGTAATCCACAGTCTACTTCAGAACAGAATTTTCAACATTTGCAATTGATCACTATAAACACTGTCAGGTCTAAAAATTAAATCCAGACTTGTCTAATTCCCTGCTCGTCATACATGAAAAGTCTGTTAATTAGGAACCATAGGTACTAGATATCTTGATTTAGCTAAGATCATCATCATCATCATCATCATCGTCATCATCATCATCTCCCACGCCTATTGATGCAAAGGGCCTCGGTGAGATTTGGCCATTCCCCTCTATCTTGAGCTTTCAAATCAATACTTCTCCATTCATCATCTCCTACTTCACACTCCGGAGTCCTCAGCCATGTAGGCCTGAGTCTTCCAACTCTTCTAGTGCCTTGTGTAGCCAAGTTGAAAGGCGAGAAAAATCTCCAAGAACATTAGAGATTTTCAAAACTATACACTAAGTGATAATTGATATTTTTATTATCCTTAGCATCTTTCGAATCATATTGTATGCATGAACACCATGTCATAAACACAGAAAAATAACAGAATTTTCAGTCAAAATAAATATATTTTCCGCTATATTCAATAAAAATCATATGAAAATATGTCTACTGCTTAGTAAACAGGAAGCATTTTACATATTCGATGCTTTTCAAAACGGTAAGGAAGATTCGGATATCTATTAATATTCATATTAGAGACTAAGGGGATTTTTCATACATGCATAATCATCATATGCTATCTAACTTTAAAAGTATCAATAACATTTCAGAACTTTAAAAGTAACACCCTTATACACGGTAGACCATCGCCTACACCAACTGTTTCATAAATATATAAACAATCAAAGATTTGATATCGTGTGCATAAATACAGTATACATATATACATATATTATATATATATATATATATACCCATAAATAAATATATATATATATATATATATATATATATATATATATATATATATATACTGTATATATACATATAAATATATATATATATATATATATATATATATATATATATGTATATATATTTATATATATATATATATACAGTATATATATATATATATATATATATATATATATATATATATACTGTATATATATATATATATATATATATATATACAGTATATATATATAAATATATATATATATACTGTATATATATATATATATATATATATGTATTTATATATACTGTGTATATAGATCTATCTATAAATATATATATATATATATATATATATATATATATATACATATACATATATATATATATATATATATATATATATATATATATTTATATATACTGTATATATATATATATATATATATATATATATATATATATATATATATACACTGTATATTCACATATGACAAATAGGCTCTATTATTGAATTCACTCTACAACAGGATCACAGACCAAGAGGAAGAGCATGGCTAGGCAAAAGACATTTGATAGTAAATTGTATTTGTGGCTTATTTGAGGAATATAAGTTTTTATTGATATAATTATATCACATATATATACACACACACACACACACACACACATATATATATATATATATATATATATATATATATATATATATATATACACATATTACATCATATAGGTAGATCATGTATATACATTACATACTAATAATCGTTTAGTGTAATTATCACCTACAAGTCAATAACAATTATAACAGTAATCATTTCAGTAATAATAGTAATAATAATAATAATAATAATAATAATAATGATAATAATAATAAAAATTATAATAATTATCATTATCATTATTATTATTATTATTATTATCATTATTATTACTATTATTATTGTTATTATTATTATTATCAGTCAAGAATCAAAATAACTTACAACGAATGTTAGATAACTCGTGTTATCAGTACCTAACCTTAATATCAACTGCATCTAAAGAAATAAATAATAACATACGTTATTTTATGCAAATAATATTCGTATAAATACTCGATTAAAACCATACATGAAGTCTAACTGGAGAAAAAAAGGAAAAAAAAAAAAAGTCTGAGTTAGACTGCAGAAGGATTTATGAGACCCATGCAAATTTAGTAAATGTATAACCAAATAATTTCAAGATGCATACACACAATATACATTCATGGGTTTAACTGGGGAAAAAGAAAAATTCCGAGACCCCTGCAAATTTGGTAAATGTTATAACCAACTAATTTCAAGATGCATACACACAATATACATTCATGATGAAGCCCTTTTTAATGTCTTAAAAAATAACTATAGGATATTCAGTACTCACTCAATAGCCCAGAATAATCTAGAAGATATGCATTCAACTTACCTGAAAAGGAAAAGGCGAAAAATTATAAGCACATATTAATTAATATGAGAAAAAATATTAGAGGAATTTGTTGTCAACACTGTTAGGCAATGAAGACTACTTTTTTATTCATTAATTCTTGTATACAAACAACATTAACACATAATTCATGACTTTGCTCAATAAAGATCATTTACGAATATCATACTCACTTAGTGATTTAGCTCGTGTTTAATAATAGAAAAAAAAAATGATAAAAAATAATTGAGCTATTTATCGAGTTATTAATTGAATGAGTATTTCAAGGAATATATACACAATTTTATAAGATTAAGTTGTTAATATATTATCATAACACTAAGAAAATACTAAAAAAAAGTCGACTACTTACCTAAGACATCACGGACTCTTAAAGATAGATACTCTACTTATATCTGACTAAGTAATACATGTCAATTATACTTACGATTTCAAGATGTCATTTACATCTTACATAGAAGATATAAAGTTATTGCTGAGCCTTTGCTGAGCTAGAAAAAAAACAAGGAATCAAGTACTCCAACCCGAGTAAATGTGTTCGACTAATCTTATTATATATTATTTTCGTAAAAATAAAGGTATATAATTATTTCCTAAGAGTATTACTGATTACTTGAGGGTACACTCGGGGGCACTATTCTAACTTACTTTTCTTCCTCTAGTTTTGTTAAAGTTTTAATAGATTATTATTATTATTATTATTATTATTATTATTATTATTATTATTATTATTATTATTATTAAGCTACATCCCTAGTTGGAAAAGCAGAATGCTATAAGTCCAGGGCTCCAACAGGGAAAATACCCCAGTGAGGAAAGGAAACAAGGGAAAATAAAATACTTAAAGACCAGTGACATTAAAGAAATATCTCCAATATAAACTATGAAAACTTTAACAAAACAAGAGGAAGAGAAATAGGATAGAGTAGTGTTCCCGAGTGTACCCTCAAGAAAGAGAACTTTAACCCAAGACAGTGGAAGACCATGGTACAGAGGCTATGGCACTACCCAAGACTAGAGAACAATGGATTGATTTTGGAGAGTCCTTTTCCTAAAAGAGCTGCTTACCATAGCTAAAGAGTCTCTTCTACCCTTACTGAGATGAAAGTGGCCACTGAACAATCACAGTGCAGTAACCCCTTAGGTAGGTGAAGAAGAATTGTTTGGTAAACTCAGTGTTGTCAGGTGTGTGAGAACAGAAGAGAATATTTAAGAATATGACAGACTATTCGCAGTGTGTGTAGGCAAAGGGAAAAATTAACCGTAACCAGAGAGAAGGATCCAATGTAGTACTGTCTAGCCAGTTAAAGGACCCCATAACTTTCTAGAGGTAGTATCTCAACGGGTAGTTGGTGCCCTGGCCAACATACTACCTATATTTATTTTAATGTTCTTACTCTTCTTAAAATATTCTAATTTTCTTGTTTCCTTTCCTCTGAGCTTATAGCATCCTGCT